>NC_140174.1:120484835-120536835 GCF_963971535.1 Notolepis coatsorum | reverse complement strand
CGACTGGAACTTCACCAGAGTGCAGCTGAAGGGGGGTCTGACTCCGATCAGAAGAAGCGCTTGTTTTGTTTGCTTGGGAAAACGACAGACGGGTCGGCGGCGAGCGGGTTTTGAAGAGTGGAGCCGGATGTCAAGCTAAACCCGGGTGTCGTACACATGCGTGGTGCCGGTTCTGATGAAGCAGAACACATCCACAAACATTATGTTGTAGCCGTCTTCTTTATGTTTCTGGTTTAACTTCTGTTTAGCCGTCCTCTTTATGTTTCTGGTTTATCTTCTGTTTAGCCGTCCTCTTTATGTTTCTGGTTTATCTTCTGTTTAGCCGTCTTCTTTATGTTTCTGGTTTATCTTCTGTTTAGCCGTCCTCTTTATGTTTCTGGTTTATCTTCTGTTTAGCCGTCCTCTTTATGTTTCTGGTTTATCTTCTGTTTAGCCGTCCTCTTTATGTTTCTGGTTTATCTTCTGTTTAGCCGTCCTCTTTATGTTTCTGGTTTATCTTCTGTTTAGCCGTCCTCTTTATGTTTCTGGTTTATCTTCTGTTTAGCCGTCCTCTTTATGTTTCTGGTTTATCTTCTGTTTAGCCGTCTTCTTTATGTTTCTGGTTTATCTTCTGTTTAGCCGTCCTCTTTATGTTTCTGGTTTATCTTCTGTTTAGCCGTCCTCTTTATGTTTCTGGTTTATCTTCTGTTTAGCCGTCCTCTTTATGTTTCTGGTTTATCTTCTGTTTAGCCGTCCTCTTTATGTTTCTGGTTTATCTTCTGTTTAGCCGTCTTCTTTATGTTTCTGGTTTATCTTCTGTTTAGCCGTCTTCTTTATGTTTCTGGTTTATCTTCTGTTTAGCCGTCCTCTTTATGTTTCTGATTTATCTTCTGTTTAGCCGTCTTCTTTATGTTTCTGGTTTATCTTATTTTTAGCTGTTCTTTTTTTTTTAATCCACTTTTTCTCCTCCTTTTTCAGTTTTTCTCCCATCTCAATTTAGTCGTGCCAATTCCCCCCTCCCCTGTCTTGATCGTTGCTCGCATGTGCCCCCCACTGGTCGGTCGTAGGGAGGGTTGATAGATACTATCGCATGTCCCCTCCGGTACACGAGGAGGCAGCCAGTCGCATCTTTTCACCTGCCAGCGCGGACTCTCATTGGCGAGGTGTAACGTGTGGGAGGCTCACACTACCCTCGACATCTCCTGTCCTCGCTGTGCAGGCGCCCTGACCGACCTGTAGGAGTCGCTGTCCACAACGTCCAGATTACCACCCATCGACTTCCACCTGCTGGCTCTGCCAATTGAGTTAGTATGACGGCCCAAGCCGGAGGCAACGCTGACAGCCGGATTCGATACCGGTGTCTCTCGGGTTGGTGACGAGCGCAATGTCCGCTGCGCCACCCAGCCGCCGACATTTTTAGCTGTTCTTTATGTTTCTGGTTTATCTTCTTTTTAGAGGAGAGAGGTGGGGGGAGAGAGGAGAGAGGTGGGGGAGAGAGGAGAGAGGTGGGGGAGAGAGGAGAGAGGTGGGGGGAGAGAGGAGAGAGGTGGGGGAGAGAGGAGAGAGGAGAGAGGTGGGGGGAGAGAGGAGAGGTGGGGGGAGAGAGGAGAGAGGTGGGGGGAGAGAGGAGAGAGGTGGGGGAGAGAGGAGAGAGGAGAGAGGTGGGGGGAGAGAGGAGAGGTGGGGGGAGAGATGAGAGAGGTGGGAGAGAGAGGAGGTGGGGGGAGAGGAGAGAGAGGAGAGAGGTGGGGGAGAGAGGAGAGAGGTGAGGGGAGAGAGGAGAGGTGGGGGGAGAGATGAGAGAGGTGGGGGAGAGAGGAGAGAGGTGGGGGGAGAGATGAGAGAGGTGGGGGAGAGAGGAGAGAGGTGAGGGGAGAGAGGAGAGGTGGGGGGAGAGATGAGAGAGGAGAGAGGTGGGGGAGAGAGGAGAGAGGAGAGAGGAGAGAGGTGGGGGGAGAGAGGTGGGGGGAGAGAGGAGAGAGGTGGGGGAGAGAGGAGAGAGGAGAGGGGAGAGAGGAGAGGTGGGGGGAGAGATGAGAGAGGTGGGGGAGAGAGGAGAGAGGTGGGGGGAGAGAGGAGAGAGGTGGGGGAGAGATGAGGTGGGGGGAGAGGAGAGAGGTGGGGGAGAGAGGAGAGAGGTGGGGGAGAGATGAGAGAGGTGGGGGGAGAGGAGAGAGGTGGGGGAGAGAGGAGAGAGGTGGGGGGAGAGAGAGGAGAGGTGGGGGAGAGAGGAGAGAGGTGGGGGGAGAGAGAGGAGAGGTGGGGGGAGAGAGAGGAGAGGTGGGGGGAGAGAGGAGAGAGGTGGGGGGAGAGAGAGGAGAGGTGGGGGAGAGAGGAGAGAGGTGGGGGGAGAGAGAGGAGAGGTGGGGGAGAGAGGAGAGAGGTGGGGGAGAGAGGAGAGAGGTGGGGGGAGAGAGAGGAGAGGTGGGGGAGAGAGAGGAGAGGTGGGGGGAGAGAGGAGAGGTGGGGGAGAGAGGAGAGAGGTGGGGGAGAGAGAGGAGAGGTGGGGGGAGAGAGGAGAGGTGGGGGGAGAGATGAGAGAGGTGGGAGAGAGAGGAGGTGGGGGGAGAGGAGAGAGAGGAGAGAGGTGGGGGAGAGATGAGAGAGGTGGGGGGAGAGATGAGAGAGGTGAGGGGAGAGAGGAGAGGTGGGGGGAGAGAGGAGAGAGGTGGGGGGAGAGAGGAGAGAGGTGGGGGGAGAGAGGAGAGAGGTGGGGGGAGAGAGGAGAGGTGGGGGGAGAGAGGAGAGAGGTGGGGGAGAGAGGAGAGAGGTGGGGGGAGAGAGGAGAGAGGTGGGGGGAGAGAGGAGAGAGGTGGGGGGAGAGAGGAGAGAGGTGGGAGAGAGGAGAGAGGTGGGGGGAGAGAGGAGAGAGGTGGGGGGAGAGAGGAGAGAGGTGGGGGGAGAGAGGAGAGGTGGGAGAGAGAGGAGAGAGGTGGGGGGAGAGAGGAGAGAGGTGGGGGGAGAGAGGAGAGAGGTGGGGGGAGAGAGATGAGGTGGGGGGAGAGAGGAGAGAGGTGGGGGGAGAGAGGAGAGAGGTGGGGGGAGAGAGGAGAGAGGTGGGGGGAGAGAGGAGAGAGGTGGGGGGAGAGAGG
The DNA here is from genome assembly GCF_963971535.1 of Notolepis coatsorum. Taxonomy (NCBI): domain Eukaryota; kingdom Metazoa; phylum Chordata; class Actinopteri; order Aulopiformes; family Paralepididae; genus Notolepis; species Notolepis coatsorum. Next base: position 120,533,764 of record NC_140174.1, on the reverse strand, counting down.
TGGGGGGAGAGAGGAGAGAGGTGGGGGAGAGAGAGGAGAGGTGGGGGGAGAGAGGAGAGAGGTGGGGGGAGAGAGGTGAGAGGTGGGGGGAGAGAGGAGAGAGGTGGGGGAGAGAGGAGAGAGGTGGGGGGAGAGAGGAGAGGTGGGGGGAGAGAGGAGAGAGGTGGGGGGAGAGAGGTGAGAGGTGGGGGGGAGAGGAGAGAGGTGGGGGGAGAGGAGAGAGGGGGGAGAGAGAGGAGAGAGGTGGGGGGAGAGAGGAGAGAGGTGAGGGGAGAGAGGTGGGGGGAGAGAGGAGAGGGGTGGGGGGAGAGAGGAGAGAGAGGAGAGAAGAGAGAGGAGAGGTGGGGGGAGAGAGGAGAGAGAGGAGAGAAGAGAGAGGAGGGGGAGAGAGGAGAGAGGTGGGGGGAGAGAGGAGAGAGGTGGGAGAGAGAGGAGGTGGGGGGGGGGAGAGAAGTGGGGGGGGGGCAGAGTGGGTGGTGTTCAGGTTTTACTGCTGCAGCTGTGTGATGGATGTGAGGTGTCCAATAGGACGGCCCCATTCACTTAGGATGGGAATGCCTGCCTATAAACCATCTTCTTCCACAGCCTTGTGTGTGTGTTTATGTGTGTGTGAGTGTGTGTGTTTATGTGTGTGTGTGTGTGTGTGTTTATGTGTATGTGTGTGCGTGTGTGCGTGTGTATGTGTGTATGTGTGTGTGAGTGTGTTTATGTATGTGTGTTTATGAAAGAAAGAAAGAAAGAAAGAAAGAAAGAAAGAAAGAAAGAAAGAAAGAAAGAAAGAAAGAAAGAAAGAAAGAAAGAAAGAAAGAAAGAAAGAAGAAAGAATGTTATTTCTCAGGATGGATGGAGTGTGTGTGTGGCTCTGACAGCTAATCAATCAACTTCATGCCAGCTCACCTGTTTGAGACAGAACCCACACACACGCACACGCACACACACACACACACACACACACACACACACACACACACACACACACGCCTGGACCTTACACCAGCGTTCTGCAGAAGCTCTCCGCTCATTAGCATCCCCACGGCCTCACCATGGACGCCATGGAAACCAGCGCATTCCTCGCCAGCGTGTTGAAGGGGTTCCCGGCGATCGCCATGGCGACGGACTGATTGATGGGCGGGACGTTCTCCAGGTCATCGCCGTCGGGCCCGCCCACCTTGCTCTTCCCGCCGGCGCGCGCCTCGGAGACTACGGAGACACGGGAGGGTCAAACGTTTTTTTTCTTCTTTTTTTGCCAAACTTTTTATTACACGCATCCACATGATGCACACACTCACTTTAACCTTCTGTGGTGTGGTAGTGAAAAGGTTAACCTTCTGTAGTGTGGTAGTGAATGGGTTAACATTATGTAATGTGGTAGTGAAAGGTTAGCCTTCTGTAGTGTGGTAGTGAAAGGTTAACCTTCTGTAGTGTGGTAGTGAAAGGTTAACCTTCTGTAGTGTGGTAGTGAAAGGTTAACCTTCTGTAGTGTGGTAGTGAAGGGTTAACCTTCTGTAGTGTGGTAGTGAAAGGTTAACCTTCTGTAGTGTGGTAGTGAAAGGTTAACCTTCTGTAGTGTGGTAGTGAAAGGTTAACCTTCTGTAGTGTGGTAGTGAAAGGGTTAACCTTCTGTAGTGTGGCAGTGAAAGGTTAACCTTCTGTAGTGTGGTAGTGAAAGGTTAACCTTCTGTAGTGTGGTAGTGAAAAGTTAACCTTCTGTAGTGTGGCAGTGAAAGGTTAACCTTCTGTAGTGTGGTAGTGAAAGGTTAACCTTCTGTAGTGTGGTAGTGAAAGGTTAACCTTCTGTAGTGTTGTAGTGAAAGGTTAACCTTCTGTAGTGTGGTAGTGAAAGGTTAACCTTCTGTAGTGTTGTAGTGAAAGGTTAACCTTCTGCAGTGTTGTAGTGAAAGGTTAACCTTCTGTAGTGTGGTAGTGAAAGGTTAACCTTCTGTAGTGTGGTAGTGAAAGGTTAACCTTCTGTAGTGTGGTAGTGAAAGGTTAACCTTCTGTAGTGTGGTAGTGAAGGGTTAACCTTCTGTAGTGTGGTAGTGAAAGGTTAACCTTCTGTAGTGTGGTAGTGAAGGGTTAACCTTCTGTAGTGTGGTAGTGAAAGGTTAACCTTCTGTAGTGTGGTAGTGAAAGGTTAACCTTCTGTAGTGTGGTAGTGAAAGGTTAACCTTCTGTAGTGTGGTAGTGAAAGGTTAACCTTCTGTAGTGTGGTAGTGAAAGGGTTAAACATTCACCTTTAACACTTTTTAACACTAATAATAATGACTTAATAATGACTTGGATTTATATAGCGCTCTTCATGGCACCCAGAGCGCTTCACAGAGTCCATTATTCGTTCATACACAGTCATACCGGTGGTGGTAAGCTACAATTGCAGCCAGAGCTGCCCTGAGGCACTACACCATATTTATCTATTTATTACTAAAATATTTGCACTACATCTCTACCTCATTTTTGCATTTTGTTTGCATTTTTGCACTTTAGTTTTGTATATTTTGTATAGTGTTTGGTCTTTATTCTTTTGACTTGTTTTACTGTATGAAGCACACTCTCAGGAGGCTCATACAGAACCAAGCAGTTCACTAGAATGTACCTTATATGTGACAAATAAAACCAAACTAGAAACTTGAACCAAACATCTGCTCTGACCGCTCTGCACACGTGTCTGGTCTGTGTTACAGTTTGTATCTTCTCAATAACGTCACACAACATTTACATTTAGTCATTTAGCTCTTGTATCCAAAGTGACTTACGAGTTCGGTACAACCAGTCAGCTGGCAGCTAAGGGTCAGTAAGGTTCTTCGTCAAACTTGAGTGTCAATGCTGGTTTTTTTTATAGAAAGAAAATCGGATCCAATATTTATGGCTTAAAAACTATTTTCGACACTTAGTTACACTTTAAATAAAAAAAAGTATTATTATTTCTTGATTCAGAACAATTTTATCATGGTTGAACAAAACTTTCAATGCGAATGGATGATTTGAATTTCAAGGACTTTTTAAGCACCTTGTTAAAAAATGGGCCGTTTTCAAGGAATTCCAGGCCTTGACTTATTTTAACTCATTCCCTGCCAACAACGATTTTATACGTGTTTGTCCGCCAATCGTTGAACGCCAACCACGTATATACCGTAATTCCTCTAATAGTGACCGGTATTCAATTACAAACCGGGTCTCTATTAATGGCCGGGTGCGCTCTTGAGCTAAGCAATTATAAGCCGACCTCCTAATACAAGCCGGGTTACTAATATACTGAGCTGCATACTGAGCTGCTACGGTAAAGTTACTTGATTTCACTTTGAAAACGTTGAAATGACCAGTGACCACCTGTAATTGCACTGTTTACTATTTCATACAGTACTTGGTTTCAATAAATGAACCCAGTACATTTTACTGGGTTCAAACTGACACAAAATGTTGATTTATTCATTATGATCTGTTTGAAAATTAGAAATATAGGCCTCTCTCTTATACAGGCCTCCTCCTAATAAAAGCCTGGTACCCGCTACAGTTTAAGCAAATACAAGCCCGGGTCACTATTAGAGGAATTACGGTATACATTATTTGATCGTTATTTCTTTTATTCGCTATTTCCAATCGTTATCCATCCAGGGAGCCTGTGTAACCATAGGGAATGAGTCTGAGATCGCAAAAGTCCAATACCGCCGCCTGGTGGTATGCAGCCGATGTTGCACTCCCTTTGAGACTCTGTGTATGGGGCTGTGTCCATGAAATTCCTCCGGGCGGACTTTTCTAGTAACCTGGACCCGATCGCATTCAATAGTTTTCGGGACCCCCGATTCATTATGCTGTGGTGGGTTATGTCTTGGCCCAAATGGACATACAATCTACCAGATGGCAATCAAATAATTGGAATATTCTTTCTGGAATACCACCGGCAACAGGTAAGAGCAATTTAACGTCAATTTCAGCTTGATTGTGCCTCCATTCACATGTAAATACTGATCGGAACGTGCAATGTAACTCACTGTGCCTTGTATATATATATTTGATCTATTTTACCTTATTTTCTAGCACTCGCTTGTATTTAAATATGTTTAAGTTAAGTATTGTGTGATTTTGTGTGAAGGGTGGACTAGCAAAGTAAGATTTTCATTGTATGGCAAACTGTCTGTTTAACTGTGCATATCTGTGCAAAAATCTTGAATCTTGTTTTCATAGCCATCGATCAGCGTATGGGGTTGTACTAACGAATGCCGTTATTGACAATCAATTAATCAGAAACGACCCCTCCCCCCCCTTTCATGCATTCATGATGGAACATAATACCGATCATATGCATTTGAATTTTTAAGTGTAGCGTGTGTAGGGACGAAATGCCAATGGATTTAATATAATACACGTATCAGGCTATTACTAGCCCCTGCAGGAATGACCCTAAACCGCTCTAAAACCATACTTATATTCACCACGGTATAAAACGGGAATGTATGGATGGAAAAATTATTTCTATTTCACATATTTTTTTTATTTTTTTTTATATCTTTTCCCCCCCTCCTTTTTCCGATTTTTCTCCCATCCCACTGTTAGTCGTTATGCCAATTCCCAACCCCCTTCCTGGTTGTTGCGCACTCCCCCCTACTGTTGGTCCGAGAGGCCGGAGACTGTCACATGCTTTCCTCCGACGCATGTGCAGCCAGCCGGCAGCCAGCCTGGCAGACTCTCACTGGGAGAGTGTAACGTGTGGGAGGCCGCACTACCTCTCTCCAGATCCTACCCTTGCTGAGCAGGCGCCCCGACCGAACTGTAGGGGTCGCTGGCCACAACGCCCAGGACCCACCCTTCAGCTTTCCCCACCCCCTAATACTGCCAATTGTATTAGTGTGAACGGCTAGCCAAGCTGGTGACAACGCCGGGAGCTGGATTCGAACACGCAAACCCAGCATCTCCAGCGTTGGTGACGAACGCAATCTCCGCTACGCCACCTGACCGCCCCTCTAGTTCACATCTTGAACGATAGATACTCGATGCCAAATGGGCCATAGTGCTGCATCCATAGCTATAATATAGAATATAGTTATAGTCCTGCAAACAAGGTGACCGACTCCATTGGTTTAATGCGTGGCAGCACATAGTCATATCAAACAAGGTGACCGACCCCATTGGTTTAATGCGTGGCAGCACATAGTCATATCAAACAAGGTGACCGACTCCATTGGTTTAATGCGTGGCAGCACATAGTCATATCAAACAAGGTGAGCGACCCCATTGGTTTAATGCGTGGCAGCACATAGTCATATCAAACAAGGTGACCGACTCCATTGGTTTAATGCGTGGCAGCACATAGTCATATCAAACAAGGTGACCGACCCCATTGGTTTAATGCGTGGCAGCACATAGTCATATCAAACAAGGTGAGCGACCCCATTGGTTTAATGCGTGGCAGCACATAGTCATATCAAACAAGGTGACCGACCCCATTGGTTTAATGTGTGGCAGCACATAGTCATATCAAACAAGGTGACCGACTCCATTGGTTTAATGCGTGGCAGCACATAGTCATATCAAACAAGGTGACCGACCCCATTGGTTTAATGCGTGGCAGCACATAGTCATATCAAACAAGGTGAGCGACCCCATTGGTTTAATGCGTGGCAGCACATAGTCATATCAAACAAGGTGAGCGACCCCATTGGTTTAATGCGTGGCAGCACATAGTCATATCAAACAAGGTGACCGACTCCATTGGTTTAATGCGTGGCAGCACATAGTCATATCAAACAAGGTGACCGACCCCATTGGTTTAATGCGTGGCAGCACATAGTCATATCAAACAAGGTGAGCGACCCCATTGGTTTAATGCGTGGCAGCACATAGTCATATCAAACAAGGTGAGCGACCCCATTGGTTTAATGCGTGGCAGCACATAGTCATATCAAACAAGGTGAGCGACCCCATTGGTTTAATGCGTGGCAGCACATAGTCATATCAAACAAGGTGAGCGACCCCATTGGTTTAATGCGTGGCAGCACATAGTCATATCAAACAAGGTGAGCGACCCCATTGGTTTAATGCGTGGCAGCACATAGTCATATCAAACAAGGTGAGCGACCCCATTGGTTTAATGCGTGGCAGCACATAGTCATATCAAACAAGGTGACCGACTCCATTGGTTTAATGCGTGGCAGCACATAGTCATATCAAACAAGGTGAGCGACCCCATTGGTTTAATGCGTGGCAGCACATAGTCATATCAAACAAGGTGAGCGACCCCATTGGTTTAATGCGTGGCAGCACATAGTCATATCAAACAAGGTGAGCGACCCCATTGGTTTAATGCGTGGCAGCACATAGTCATATCAAACAAGGTGAGCGACCCCATTGGTTTAATGCGTGGCAGCACATAGTCATATCAAACAAGGTGAGCGACCCCATTGGTTTAATGCGTGGCAGCACATAGTCATATCAAACAAGGTGAGCGACCCCATTGGTTTAATGCGTGGCAGCACATAGTCATATCAAACAAGGTGAGCGACCCCATTGGTTTAATGCGTGGCAGCACATAGTCATATCAAACAAGGTGAGCGACCCCATTGGTTTAATGCGTGGCAGCACATAGTCATATCAAACAAGGTGAGCGACCCCATTGGTTTAATGCGTGGCAGCACATAGTCATATCAAACAAGGTGAGCGACCCCATTGGTTTAATGCGTGGCAGCGCATAGTCATATCAAACAAGGTGAGCGACCCCATTGGTTTAATGCGTGGCAGCACATAGTCATATCAAACAAGGTGAGCGACCCCATTGGTTTAATGCGTGGCAGCACATAGTCATATCAAACAAGGTGAGCGACCCCATTGGTTTAATGCGTGGCAGCGCATAGTCATATCAAACAAGGTGAGCGACCCCATTGGTTTAATGCGTGGCAGCACATAGTCATATCAAACAAGGTGAGCGACCCCATTGGTTTAATGCGTGGCAGCACATAGTCATATCAAACAAGGTGAGCGACCCCATTGGTTTAATGCGTGGCAGCACATAGTCATATCAAACAAGGTGAGCGACCCCATTGGTTTAATGCGTGGCAGCACATAGTCATATCCCGTTCCCAGTGTGGCAGAGAAAGAGTTAAGCACTTCAAGGACCGTGTGCGAACCCTGCCTCCCCGCCTGGCAGCGCCACACCCTGCCTCCCCGCCTGGCAGCGCCACACCCTGCCTCCCCGCCTGGCAGCGCCACCCTGCCTCCCCGCCTGGCAGCGCCACCCTGCCTCCCCGCCTGGCAGCGCCACCCTGCCTCCCTGCCTGGCAGCGCCACACCCTGCCTCCCCGCCTGGCAGCGCCACACCCTGCCTCCCCGCCTGGCAGCGCCACCCTGCCTCCCCGCCTGGCAGCGCCACACCCTGCCTCCCCGCCTGGCAGCGCCACCCTGCCTCCCCGCCTGGCAGCGCCACCCTGCCTCCCCGCCTGGCAGCGCCACACCCTGCCTCCCCGCCTGGCAGCGCCACCCTGCCTCCCCGCCTGGCAGCGCCACACCCAGAGTAAAGAGCGTCTACAGACCGAGCGGTGCAGCCGGCAGGCAGTGTTCCTGGCTCCAAAACGGCACACAGCTAACTGATTAATCAATGCTAATCAAAAGATAATTTATTGCTTGTGTGTGTGTGTCCCCCCCCCCCCCCCCCCCCCTTGTTGGGCAATCATTCCAAACAGCTTGTTTACGCTCTTTACTCTTCAAAGCCTGGCAAACGGCAAGGAGTAGCAATGTCATTTCCCCCCCGATGCCGAAATAACACATCAGACATACAACTAGAACGATGAGAACATATGAACAGCAGGTATAAATGTCTCTGTATCTGATTTTATTTATTTTTAGTTTTTTTCTCTTTTCCATGCATCTGAGGTTCATGACACAGGTTTTTTTTTTATTTTTTTTTATTTTATTTTATTTATTGGTAGCTATAGCATTATTATTATTATTATTGTTATTATTATTACCGTTATTATTGTTATTATTATTCATGGTCATATTATCATTATTATTACTATTGTTATCATAGTTATTATGGTAATGGTATTATTATTATATGGTATGACGCTGTAAGGTGCACTTGAGCTGACCATTATGTTAAAATGAATACGAAGTTTGGAAGGAGGCAGGAAACATATGTTTTCTTCATCCTGCTCCTTTTCGGCCAGCGGGTGTATCATGTAAAAAGAAGATGTTGGTGACATTGTGCAAAGATTAACTGTACCCCCATGTACGAAACAAAATAATAAAAAAAAAAAAAAAAAACTCCATACAAAGACTAACCCTAAATAACATGTCAGACTGACAACTCCCTCCCTCCTTCCCTCCCTCTCCCCCCACCCCCCACTTCAGACAGATAACTCCATACAAAGACTAACCCTAAATAACATGTCAGACTGACAACTCCCTCCCTCCTTCCCTCCCTCTCCCCCCACCCCCCACTTCAGACAGATAACTCCATACAAAGACTAACCCTAAATAACATGTCAGACTGACAACTCCCTCCCTCCCTCCTTAACTCTTGAGGACGATTTGCCCACCGGCACTTTGGCGACCTCTAGCGGGTGTGCATATTCTTTAATACAATTTATTACATGGCGTTTTCACATTCGCCGAAATGCTTGCTTGTGATTGGTCAATAGCGCGCGTCAGAGGTCAGTTATCAGACAATAATGACCGCTGTGGGACAATAATGACCGCTGTGCGCAGCTGTGCGCAATCAAGCCCACAATAATGACCGCTGTGCGCAGCTGTGCGCAATCAAGCCCACTGACATCAGTGCAAACTGCCGGCTGCCGGGGAAGCTGCTGGGGGGCGGAGCGACGAGCACTCAGCGGAGCCAGAACCAGTGTTACTGTTGCGACTTGCGATTCGATGTAAAATGAATTAGGTATATTGTTAGTAAGTTAGCCATGTAATAAGCGGGATAATGTATAGCTATACTCGATCATTGTCGCAAAATAATTGACCTTCACTGACGTTTAAAACACCTCGCCGAGGCGGCTCGGTATTTTAAACTCTGTGTCGGTCAATTATTTTGCGACAATGACCTCGTAGCTATACATTATCCCTTACATATATATAGAATTAAAGCCCTATTTATTGCCTGTCGATAGCCATTTCAGGCGAAGAGAATTCTACGTCGAATGCATTGAAGTCTATGAGAAAATTGTTTTCTGAGCTCTCTCACTTTTTACCAAAACCGCTTCTAATCACTCATTTCTGAACGGATTTTTATGAAATTTGGACATGTACTACACAAGACTTCTTTTTCAGCCATACCAATTTTTTCATTCAAAAGAGACCACACTCATGCATGTGCTATAAGTATAAAGTATAGTATTTAGGTTTGCAAAAAAAGTATGCAGTCCTCAAAAACTAAAACTAAAATGGCCACTTTTCTGCCCGCTTGCTAAATAACACGTCAGACAGACAACTCCATACAAAGACTAACCATAAATAACATACATGTGTGTGCATATAGATGTGTGTGCATGTGTGTGTGTCCTGTGTGCGTGTCCTGTGTGTGTCCTGTGTGTACCTGTAAAGTCCAGGTAGTTGATGGAGTCGATGATGATGCCCACCAGGGGAGGTAGAGAGCAGCGACCTTGGCCCTGACCTCTGGCTTGATGCAGCGGATGTCCAGGTCGTGAGCGCAGAGCAGACTGTAGGTGGCGCTGATGGCCTTCCTCTGGACCTTCCCTCTGGACACACACAGGAAGAGGTCATGACATATATTATAATATAATATACAATATACAATATACAATATATAATATATAATATACAATATACAATATACAATATAGTGAGTGAGTGAGTGAGTGAGTGAGTGAGTGAGTGAGTGAGTGAGTGAGTGAGTGAGTGAGTGAGTGAGTGAGTGAGTGAGTGAGTGAGTGAGTGAGTGAGTGAGTGAGTGAGTGAGTGAGTGAGAGAGAGAGAGAGAGAGAGAGAGAGAGAGAGAGAGTGGGTGGGTGGGTGGGTGGGTGGGTGGGTGAGTGGGTGGGTGAGTGAGTGAGTGAGTGAGTGAGTGAGTGAGTGAGTGAGTGAGTGAGTGAGTGAGTGAGTGAGTGAGTGAGTGAGTGTGTGTGTGCGCGTGTGTGTGTGTCTATGTGTGTGTGTTGTGTGTCTCTCTGTGTGTGTCTCTCTGTGTCTCTCTGTGTGTGTCTCTCTGTGTCTCTCTGTGTCTCTCTGTGTGTGTCTCTCTGTGTCTCTCTGTGTGTGTCTCTCTGTGTCTCTCTGTGTGTGTCTGTGTGTGTGTTGTGTGTCTCTCTGTGTGTGTCTCTCTGTGTCTCTCTGTGTGTGTCTCTCTGTGTCTCTCTGTGTGTGTCTCTCTGTGTGTGTCTCTCTGTGTGTGTCTCTCTGTGTGTGTCTCTCTGTGTGTGTCTCTCTGTGTGTGTCTCTCTGTGTCTCTCTGTGTGTCTCTCTGTGTGTGTCTCTCTGTGTCTCTCTGTGTGTGTCTCTCTGTGTGTGTCTCTCTGTGTGTGTCTCTCTGTCTGTGTCTCTCTCTGTGTCTCTCTGTGTGTCTCTCTGTGTGTGTCTCTCTGTGTGTGTCTCTCTGTCTGTGTCTCTCTGTGTGTCTCTCTGTGTGTGTCTCTCTGTGTGTGTCTCTCTGTGTGTGTCTCTCTGTGTCTCTCTGTGTGTGTCTCTCTGTGTGTGTCTCTCTGTGTGTGTCTCTCTGTGTGTGTCTCACCCCTCTGACTCCATGTCCAGCGCAGCGCTGAGCTCCGTCAGCAGGAGGCCAGTGAGGTAGTGCTGCTGCTTGAACTCCTGGGACAACTCAAACAATCCCAGAATCCTCTGCTGCTCCTGGAAGCTGTACGAGCTGGAGCTCTGTACACAGCCAGGGGGGGGGTGGGGGGGGGGGGGGGGGGAGGGAGGGAGAGAGGGAGGGAGAGAGGGAGAGAGGGAGGGAGGGAGGGAGGGGGGAGGGAGGGAGGGAGGGAGGGAGGGAGGGAGGGGAGGGAGGGGAGAGAGAGGGAGGGGGGGGAGAGAGGGAGGGAGAGGGAGGGAGGGAGGGAGGGAGGGAGGGGGGAGGGAGGGAGGGAGGGGGGAGAGAGGGAGGAGGGAGGGGAGGGAGGGGAGAGAGAGAGGGAGGGAGGGGGGGAGAGAGGGAGGGAGGGAGAGGGAGGGGAGGGAGGGGAGAGAGAGAGGGAGGGAGGGGGGGAGAGAGGGAGAGAGGGAGAGGGAGGGGAGGGAGGGGAGAGAGAGAGGGAGGGAGGGGGGGAGAGAGGGAGGGAGGGAGGGAGGGAAGGAGGGATGGAGGGAGAGGGAGGGGGGGAGAGAGGGAGGGAGGGAGAGGGAGGGGAGGGAGGGAGAGAGAGAGGGAGGGGGGGAGAGAGGGGGGGAGGGAGGGGAGAGAGGGAAAGGGGGGAGGGAGGGAGGGGAGAGAGGGAGGAAGGGAGAGAGGGAAGGAGGGAGAGGAAGAGGGAAGGCAGATGACACAAGGAGAGAGAGAGGGATAGAAGATGACATGAGTATGAGAGAGAGAAAGAAAAAGAGAGAAAGAGAGAGAGATTATATTAGATTAGATCAAATTTGATTAGATTAGATTAAAATGTATTGTCATCATACAGCACAGGTACTGTATAGTGTATAACCAAAAGAAGTTTGGCATCCAACCAGAGTGCAAATGTAACAGTAAAGTGCAACAGTGATATACAAAAAAACAAGTAACACTACAGAAATGTTTAAATGCAGATATATTTTCTGTATTATGTGTGATGATCATACCGTAAACAAGGATTATTATTGGGATGTTAGATCCTAATGTGAAAGACTGTGATTTAATGTTCCATCTTACCTTGACTTTGTCTATTTTGATGCTCGTTTTATACCTGTCTTTTTTACTGTGAAGCACTTTGAGCTGCAATTCTTGTATGAAAGGTGCTATTATATTATTTATTATTAAGTTTCAAGTTTGTTTATTATGTCACAACAAAATACAGAATACTTTAGTTTCAAGTTTCTTTATTAGTTGTCATACAGAAGTACAGAATACTTTTATATAAAATGCTGTTTTGCTCCAGAGATTGTGCTAGATAAAAATAGCTAAGTATAAAATAAGTATAAAATAGAAGTCAAGTACGTAGACAAAAGTGTCCAATATACATATATACAATATACAATGCAGAGTAGAAAGGTAACTGAGTTATATGAAATGCTTATTTCTGAAAGAGCCCCTGAGAGTGTGCTACATACAGTAAAAAGGAAAGTAAGTAAAAAAAGTAATTAAGAAGTAAGTAAAAGTAAGTAAATTCAATATACATAATATACAATATACAACACAGAGTAAAATGAGTAACATTTGATCCAAAAATGCAGAAATCATACTGCTAATGTTACTGAAGGGACGGGGAAGCGTTTTTCTCTCTTTAATCTAATTTAATCTAATCTAATTTCATCTATAGCTCTGGGCATCGTTTAAGATCGAAGGAGAAGACTGAGAATGGCTGAGCTGTGTTGAGTGACAGGGGGACCGACCTGTGAGGAGACGGACGGGCAGGGGGAGGCGGGCGCGGAGGCAGGGCTGCTGAAGAACAGGCTGAGGTTGAGGTAGTGCTCGTGGCTGCACAGGATACGCAGGAACTCCAGGCGCATGCTGATCAACGTCGGCATGGCAACGCCCTTAGCCGACATCTGGGAGGGAGAGCGGATTGGTCACGAATTAACATCTCACCGCCTTCACAGCGAATCATGGTTGAGTTAAGCGAGTTAGTTGTGTGGTTAGTTACCTGGTTACAGTAGTTCTTCACCAGCTGAAAGACAAAGCCCCGGTCCATGAGGGAGAGGAGGTCGTAGAGGAAGAACGCCAGGCTGATGTTGACCTTCTCTGCTTGGTCCAGCTCCTACAAACAACAACAACAACAACAACAATGCACAGCAATCACCAGTCAGAATCACTAGATCTAATGTGTTTCTGGGGGGGGGGGAGGAATTGGAATTGGTTTCCCATTTCAAGTACCTCGGCATCATCTTGGACTCGAACCTATCCTTTAACACTTTGATTGCCTAAGGCTAAATTCATGATATACCATAGATTGCCAGCTCTATTTGTCTATGGAGAAGTACCCCTTCTTTGCATGGCTATAACTTTTTAAATTCTATTGCTACATTGCCATTATTAGGGCCCATTCAAAGTCCTATATGTATTGTTCATTGTGTAGCAACGTTAAACTTTTTCATTCACATATTCATAGTAAAGTATGGTCTAATGTATAAGTATGTTTTCATCTCTTTCTGCAGCTTTCTCCAGAACGTGATCTATAGCCCCAAATGCATTATATTGATGATGAAATACAGTTTGATGGCAATCGGCGCGATATAAAAAATTTCAATTGGACGTACTTCTAGAATGATCTACGTATGATCTGATGATGACCGGATGGGCGGGGGATCGTTTATAATTCCGTGGGCAGCGTTATATCATTCATCTAGTGTGGGTCATATGTTCATCATAACAGTTTATATGGAACACGTTCAAGAATAACGCTGAATCTTACCGTATCTTCCTCGCGCCGTTGGACGATCAGCGTGGTGTAGACCGTTTTCGATTATGGGATGTTGATCTAGATGAACCATTTTCAGGTTGTATAATACTATATACGTCCAAATAACGTTGTTTATTGAGTTAGGGCGAGCGATTGATCATCCAGTGTGTTGAGATGGAGTCCGGCTACCGATCGCGAGTGCCCGGAGCACATAGGATGAGCACTTACTGTTTGGCGAGCCCCTCCCTCTTGGCCGATCTGCCGATCAGCCACCAGATGGCGCTCTCGAACCGTTAAACAGTTGATGGGAGCTCACCAGTACATCTCAGGGCTCCGGAAAGAAAATATGATTTCGATCACAGATTTTTGAAATATTGATATCAAAGACGAGTTACGGCGTCTTCGGCAACTTGAGCATGGCGGGGAAGGACGCCTAAAAACGTATTCCGGCAGCCAAAGTGTTACGAAACATGTCAAAAAAGTTAAACGCACAATTCATTTTAATTTAGTTAATTTTAGACAAATCCGGCCTTTTTTAACACTTTCTCTGCCAAGGACGCCTAAACTCGCCATTCCCCGCCATGCTCATTCTGCCAATGACGCCGTAACACGTCATTGAGATCAATATTTCAAAAATCTGTGATCGCAATCATATTTCTCCCCCGGAGACTTGAGATCTACTGTTGATCCCCTCTCAACTCTCCAACGGTTCAAGAGCGCCATCTGGTGGCCGATCGGCGGATCGCCCAAACCGGAAACCGGAAACGGAAGCTGGTGCTCATTCCAATTCGGTCCGATCACTCGCTAATAGTCCCGGGACTCGAGCTAGACACAATGGATAGCAATCCGTTACCAATAACTCGATAAACAACATGATTTGGACGTATATACTATTATACAACCTGGAGATGGATCGCATATTTCAACATCCCATAATAGGAATATTTCTGCTCCACGCTCATCGCCCAACGTTACGAGGAAGCTACGGTGAGTTTTAGCGTTTTTTTTTAACGTGTTCGATACTAACTGCTCTAATGATCATATCACCCACACTAGATGAATCATCTAACGTTGGCCACGGAATTATAAACGACCCCCCCCCCATCCGGTCAACATCAGATGATAAGTAGTAACTTCTAGAAGCACGTCCATTTGACATTTTTTATCTCGCGCAGATCGCTATCAAACTGTATTTGATCATCAATATAATGCATTTAGGGCTATAAATCACGTTCTGGAGAAAGCTGCAGAAAACGATAAAAACATACTTATACTTTAGACCGTATTTTAGTATGAATATGTGAATGAAAAAGTATAACGTTTAGATAACTGAACGATAGATAATTGACGTTGAATGGGCCATAGTAATGTCAATTTAGCAATACAATTTAAAAAGTTATAGCCCTGCAAAGAAGGGGAACTTCTCCATAGACAAATAGAGCTGGCAGAGAGGGGTATAATGATGTACATAAGCCTGGCGAAGAAAGTGTTTGTAGGAGCCAAATCCTATGATGATAAATTGTATCTTTATAGCCCCCTTAGAAATATAGTTTACTACGGGCGGCAACGTGACGTAGTGGGCAAGGCGCTCGCCACGAAATCTGGAGACGCTGGGTTCGCCTGTTCGAGCCCAGCGCTCCACATTTGCTTTCAGTTTAGCTGGTCGTCCGTACTAATACACATTGGCCGTATTAGGGAGTGGGAAACTGATGGGTGGGGATCGGGCGTTGTGGACAGCGACTCCTACAGGTCGGTTGGTGCGCCTGCGCAGTAGAATCAGGAAGTGTCGGGGCAGCGTGAGCCTCCCACGCGTTACTCCTCGCCACTGAGAGATCGAGCTGCGCAGGTGAAAAGATGCGACTGCTGTTACCTCAAGTACCGGAGGGGACTTGTGCTATGTATGACTTAGTCCACATTGCAGCCGGCTTGTGGGAGGCAAGAAACAGCGTTCGTGACAGGGGAGGGTTGAATTGGATGATACGAAATTGGGATGGGAGAAAATATAGAAAATGGGAGAAAAAGTGGATCAAAAAAACAAAAAAAATAAATATAGTTTACTATGGTATTCGTGCTTTGTGTTTATTAATATTTGTCAATGAATTCCAAGATGGAGACTTACCTGGTCAACTCCCCTTTTTTCCCACGTTCCCCCTAACCACTCCTATAACATGGCAGGTAATTTAGAGTTCATGCAGGCCCAGATGGAGCGGTACCATATAGTTTTTGACCGCACTCAATTCGCACTCAATTCGCATTTGATTGACAGTTTAAGTTCATTTGCATAACCATTTTTGTTTGTTTTATAGTGGTAGGCAGCTATTGGGGCTGTTGTGACTCGCCTCCCAATAAATCCCGTTTGTTTTGAAAGTACATTGGACCAGCGTCATCTTTTCTTTTTGGATTGCAATTCGGAGCGTGTCGGACTAACAGCGCATTACCTGGAGCCTCAAGGCAACTGTGGTTCGTATGATTGCCTTTATAGTGTTAACAGTTGATGCTGCAAAAACGTATCTTCATTGCATGATATTCTCACATATTGAATACTGCTTCACAAACTGGTCATTTGCTGGTGTCACTGTCATGAAACACATTGAACAGCTTTATCATAGAGCCATCAAGGTATTTGCAAGGAAACCATTGGCATACCACCATTGCAATATTTTGAAACAATATAGCTTTTTGAGCTTTGAAAATTTCAAAGTCTTAAAAAGCTCTTGTTTCATCTACAAATGCCTACATGGACTAGCTCCCCCTCCTGTACAGGAATTCATCTACAAAAAAAGAAACACTGGACTCTGCACCAGGTCAGACACCAGAGGTGACTGCATGGTCCAACGTAGACTGACCACGTTTGGCCAAAACGTCCTGTCCATAAAAGGCAGTCAAACATGGAACAGTCGCTCATTTCCATAAGGGAAAGCCCCACCCTTGCTTCTTTTAGAGGGCAACTAAAAAAATTGCTGAAGTCCAACCAGTCATGTGAACACATGTGACATGCTGTTATGTATTTGTAATTTTTTTTTACTGTTTTTATGTGTCCTGTTTTTATGTATTTGTACATTTCTTACTGTTTCTATGAGTCCTGTTTTTATGTTTGGGGACAACGGATGGAAATTAGCCTCGTGCTAAATCCGGCAATTTTTACACTCCACAGTGTTCATTAATTTTGCATTGTCCCGTCCAAATAAACGAATTAAATAAATAAATAAATAAAATTACCTCTGGCCAGTAACCAGCTACATCGGTTATAGGACTTGTAATTCCCTGTGGACAGAACAATACAAGGGCTTGTAGTTGCCTCTAGATATAATAATAGTAGGGCTTGTAGTTGCCTATAGATATAATATTAGTAGAGCTTGTAGTTGCCTATAGATATAATAATAGTAGGGCTTGTAGTTGCCTATAGATATAATAATAGTAGGGCTTGTAGTTGCCTATAGATATAATAATAGTAGGGCTTGTAGTTGCCTATAGATATAATAATAGTAGGGCTTGTAGTTGCCTATAGATATAATAATAGTAGGGCTTGTAGTTGCCTATAGATATAATAATAGTAGGGCTTGTAGTTGCCTATAGATATAATAATTGTAGGGCTTGTAGTTGCCTATAGATATAATAATAGTAGGGCTTGTAGTTGCCTATAGATATAATAATGGTAGGGCTTGTAGTTGCTGCCTCTAGATATAATAATAGTAGGGCTTGTAGTTGCCTATAGATATAATAATAGTAGGGCTTGTAGTTGCCTATAGATATAATAATTGTAGGGCTTGTAGTTGCTGCCTCTAGATATAATAATAGTAGGGCTTGTAGTTGCCTATAGATATAATAATAGTAGGGCTTGTAGTTGCCTATAGATATAATAATAGTAGGGCTTGTAGTTGCCTATAGATATAATAATAGTAGGGCTTGTAGTTGCCTATAGATATAATAATAGTAGGGCTTGTAGTTGCCTCTAGATATAATAATAGTAGGGCTTGTAGTTGCCTATAGATATAATAATAGTAGGGCTTGTAGTTGCCTCTAGATATAATAATAGTAGGGCTTGTAGTTGCCTATAGATATAATAATAGTAGGGCTTGTAGTTGCCTATATATATAATAATAGTAGGGCTTGTAGTTGCTGCCTATAGATATAATAATAGTAGGGCTTGTAGTTGCCTGTAGATATAATAATAGTAGGGCTTGTAGTTGCCTATAGATATAATAATAGTAGGGCTTGTAGTTGCCTGTAGATATAATAATAGTAGGGCTTGTAGTTGCCTCTAGATATAATAATAGTAGGGCTTGTAGTTGCCTATAGATATAATAATAGTAGGGCTTGTAGTTGCCTGTAGATATAATAATAGTAGGGCTTGTAGTTGCCTATAGATATAATAATAGTAGGGCTTGTAGTTGCCTATAGATATAATAATAGTAGGGCTTGTAGTTGGCTATAGATATAATAATAGTAGGGCTTGTAGTTGCCTCTAGATATAATAATAGTAGGGCTTGTAGTTGCCTGTAGATATAATAATAGTAGGGCTTGTAGTTGCCTCTAGATATAATAATAGTAGGGCTTGTAGTTGCCTATAGATATAATAATAGTAGGGCTTGTAGTTGCCTATAGATATAATAATAGTAGGGCTTGTAGTTGCCTATAGATATAATAATAGTAGGGCTTGTAGTTGCTGCCTATAGATATAATAATAGTAGGGCTTGTAGTTGCCTGTAGATATAATAATAGTAGGGCTTGTAGTTGCCTGTAGATATAATAATAGTAGGGCTTGTAGTTGCCTATATATATAATAATAGTAGGGCTTGTAGTTGCCTATATATATAATAATAGTAGGGCTTGTAGTTGCTGCCTATAGATATAATAATAGTAGGGCTTGTAGTTGCCTGTAGATATAATAATAGTAGGGCTTGTAGTTGCCTGTAGATATAATAATAGTAGGGCTTGTAGTTGGCTCTAGATATAATAATAGTAGAGCTTGTAGTTGGCTCTAGATATAATATTAGTAGAGCTTGTAGTTGCTGCCTATAGATATAATAATAGTAGGGCTTGTAGTTGCCTGTAGATATAATAATAGTAGGGCTTGTAGTTGCCTGTAGATATAATAATAGTAGGGCTTGTAGTTGGCTCTAGATATAATAATAGTAGAGCTTGTAGTTGGCTCTAGATATAATATTAGTAGAGCTTGTAGTTGCTGCCTATAGATATAATAATAGTAGGGCTTGTAGTTGCCTATAGATATAATAATAGTAGGGCTTGTAGTTGCCTATAGATATAATAATAGTAGGGCTTGTAGTTGCCTATAGATATAATAATTGTAGGGCTTGTAGTTGCCTATATATATAATAATAGTAGGGCTTGTAGTTGCCTATATATATAATAATAGTAGGGCTTGTAGTTGCCTATATATATAATAATAGTAGGGCTTGTAGTTGCTGCCTATAGATATAATAATAGTAGGGCTTGTAGTTGCCTGTAGATATAATAATAGTAGGGCTTGTAGTTGCCTGTAGATATAATAATAGTAGGGCTTGTAGTTGGCTCTAGATATAATAATAGTAGAGCTTGTAGTTGGCTCTAGATATAATATTAGTAGAGCTTGTAGTTGCTGCCTATAGATATAATAATAGTAGGGCTTGTAGTTGCCTGTAGATATAATAATAGTAGGGCTTGTAGTTGCCTGTAGATATAATAATAGTAGGGCTTGTAGTTGGCTCTAGATATAATAATAGTAGAGCTTGTAGTTGGCTCTAGATATAATATTAGTAGAGCTTGTAGTTGCTGCCTATAGATATAATAATAGTAGGGCTTGTAGTTGCCTCTAGATATAATAATAGTAGGGCTTGTAGCTGCCTAGGGCTGACCTTCGATATTTTTTTTGGAATTCGAAGCTTCGGGGCCGAGATTCGATTTTAATTCGAAGCTTCGAAATAAAATAAAAAATAAAAAAATAAAATATATATATTTTTTTATGTTGTGGGACTTGTACAGCACTTTGTTCAACTTTGTCAGTGCTGTAAAGTTTAAACCTTTTTAAATCTTAGACAAACTAAACACTTTGCTTCCATGAAATATTGTAAGCCGTCATTTGAGGCTTTATAAAAGCAGCACAATGAACACAAATCTGTCAGTGCCGAGTCCGACCTCATCTTAAATAACAAACAGCATTGCTTGTTGTAGTTAACAAAGAGAGGCAGAATTGATTTTGCACAAAAAAAATAAATCATATTTTTTTATATATTTTTTTAAACATAATCGAATTTTATTTTTCATATTCGAATCCCATGCCCATCGAACGAAGCTTCGAAGCTTCAAAGTATTTAAGACAGCCCTATAGCTGCCTATAGATAGATTTTCTTTTCGGTTTCCTTACTTCCTTGATTGTTCCCTTACTGGACGTTGTACTTGTTACCCGTGGTTGTATGTCCTGCGTATTCATCCTGTTGCTTATTCCCTGAGGTTCTTTGTTTCTCTGTTCATTTGTTTTGCTCATTGTCCGCGTCTTTGGGTTCTTGAAAAGCGTTATATAAATTAAATGTATTATTATAATAATTATTATTATTATATTATCCATTCTCTGTTTGGGAAGTAAGTGCAACTATGAAAAAATAACACATTTTGACGTAAAAGTTACATTTGACTGTATATTACTGTATATTTCCGGACTGTATATTTTAGAATGTATACACATATTTTAGAATGTATTTAAAGGTCCTGTGTCTTATAAATGGCCTTTTCCAGTGTTTAGCATTGTTTTATAGCAATGGGGGGTTAGTATCAATGGGTCTGTGTCTCTAATTACCATTTTGGCGGATTGCTCTAATTCAGTTGAGACAATCTCCTCCCCCAATGAATTAGGTCATTCTGATTTGACTGTTTTGCTGACGTGAATAAGGCACTGATCTGCATAACTAAGGCCCCCTCTATGGTTGTAGCGCAACCATTCGCTCAATGGCAGAGCGAGTGGAAATACCTTCACTTCCTCAAGTGGGTGCCGACAGAGAGAGAGAGAGAGAGAGATAGAGAGATAGAGAGGGAGGGAGGGAGGGAGGGAGGGAGGGAGGGAGGGAGGGAGGGAGAGAGAGAGAGAGAGAGAGAGAGAGAGAGAGAGATAGAGAGGGACAGGAGCTTCTGTCGGGGAAACAAACACACACGCATTTACACACACACAACCTGGACCGGTGCTAAGCACACACGCATTTACACACACACAACCTGGACCGGTGCTAAGCACACACGCATTTACACACAGACAACCTGGACCGGCGCGCGGGGAAGCACTAAGCACACACGCATTTACACACAGACAACCTGGACCGGCGCGCGGGGAAGCACTAAGCACACACGCATTTACACACAGACAACCTGGACCGGCGCGCGGGGAAGCACTAAGCACACACGCATTTACACACACACAACCTGGACCGGCGCGCGGGGAAGCACTAAGCACACACGCATTTACACACACACAACCTGACGGCAAAATTAATTAGTATCCCCCTCAATCTCTCTATCTCTCTGTCTGCCAGTCGCAGACTGTGGGCGACTGTCACTCAAAGCGCTTATGGGCGGAGCCCAGCCCAAACAGCCTGAAATCTTGAAGTCGAAAAACTTTGCTTTTGAGTACTTGATTAAAAATATAAAACAATGAATTTTTTGGAAGAAAAAACTTTACAGATGTGTTCCATAGACTCGCAGGAATTGTGTAAAGTTGCCCAAATAGTGAAAGAAATAGCAATGCATGTCCCCTTTAAATGTTTTAAGAAAGCGATCTGTGGTGCTGAATTTCCCTCGGGATCAATAAAGTACTTCTTTTCTATTCTATTCTATTCTAAAGTCAGGCGGACTGTAATAAACGTGCGTCCTTAAAATCAAATGTTCCCATCTAATTGGGTCAGCGACCACATCATCATCATCATCATCGTCGTCATCATCATCATGGATACCTTCTGCTGTTTCACCAGGATGGTGGCGATCTCAGCGGTAACCACAGAGACGATGGTGGTGATGTCATCCTTGAAGCGGTCAGAGAAGCGGCTGCGTCGTGGGACGTCCTGTTTCTCCAGCTGGGCGACGTGCTGCGCCATGCTCTTTACCTGCACACACACACACAGAGACATGCACACGCACACACACAGAGAGAGAGAGAGAGAGAGACACACACAGAGAGAGACACACACACAGAGACATGCACACACACACACAGAGAGACATGCACACACACAGAGAGAGACATGCACACACACACACAGAGAGAGACACACACACACAGAGACATGCACACACACACACAGAGAGACATGCACACACACACACAGAGACATGCACACGCACACACACACAGAGAGAGAGAGACACACACAGAGAGAGACACACACACAGAGACATGCACACGCACACACACACAGAGAGAGAAAGACACACACAGAGAGAGACACACACAGAGACATGCACACGCACACACACACAGAGAGAGAGAGACACACACAGAGAGAGACACACACACACAGAGAGAGACATGCACACACACACAGAGACATGCACACACACACAGAGAGAGAGACACACACACACACAGAGACATGCACACGCACAGAGAGATGCACACGCACAGAGAGACATGCACACACACACACAGAGACATGCACACACAGAGAGACATGCACACACACAGAGAAACATGCACACACACAGAGAGAGACACACACACAGAGACATGCACACACAGAGAGACATGCACACACACAGAGAAACATGCACACACACACACACAGAGAGAGACACACACACAGAGACATGCACACACACAGAGAAACATGCACACACACAGAGAGATATGCACACACACACACAGAGAGACATGCACACACACAGAGAGAGACACACACACAGAGACACACAGAGAGACACACACATGCACACACACAGAGAGACACGCACACACACACACACACTCAGAGACACATACACGCACACACACACAGACACACACACAGACGTTACCTCAACACTATAGCATTTCACCCAGAAAAAAAAATTCATAGTATACTCATGAATTCTTAAGACCAAGACCAAAATGGCACAATGCAATCAACAGCTCATTCCCTGTGAGGGCGTCATTAACACTTTGCATGCCACTCCCGAGATTATTCAGGTTATTACCCCCCGGGTTGAATGCCCAATCACGAGAATATTCGTTTGTTCTCTTTTATTTATTTTTTTAGCGATCTGAAATCATATTTCATCAACCGTGTCTACCGTTGGAAATTCAGCTACCTCAGGCGCTCAAATGTGAAAAAGCGCCCCCTATCGTCTCCCAGATGGTAATTCACCCTTTTGGATTGAACTCAATGAAAATGAATGAGAAAAAAAAACCCGCACTCCACATTTTACTTCTCACTCATGCAACCGGCGTCTACCAGCTTCATGCTGGACTCTCGGAGCAGCAGGGAATATGTGTTTTACAGTATACACGGTGTATCACTAAAAGCAGCAATTTTTTCAAATGGCGATCAGGAATTGGAATAATCCATGTGGATACCATCCGATCTCAGGTAAGGAATCTATGTTACCAGTCTAAGGATAATCAGACCCGTTTTCATGGATATATAAGCTTTTATGTGATTATGTGATATCACCGTTTGACTGTGCGCGCTGTCAGGAAATAGGAGACTCGATTTTCGGCTCGCCACAAGAGCGTGCATGCGTACACATATACTATCGATAATCTAGCGTTTATTTGAAAACGATTCATAAATAGGCCGAAAAATGACAACGTTCTAGAATATTCCAGGAAAAGGCGATTATCAGGGAATCTCTTCTTTTTTCCGTGAAACCGAGTGCTTTTCAGAATGGTAGAAAACGGAAATTAACCGATAAAAAAACAATCTGCTATGACAATGTTGACTGGAAAATGAGTCTTTGATAAGCGACGGGCAGATTAGACACATAGCCATAATTTAAAACATAGATTAGGCGATATTAATGCTAACATTGAAGTGGCCCTGGGCATTCAAGGGACTAATAAGAAATTAAACTTGGGCAGTGAAAGTGTTAAAAGGAAAGAGGAGGATTGTTTTATTGTACACAAGGCAACTAAAGTTTGTCTTTTCACATTTCCCTCCTAGTTACACACAGTCCTCATATCCCTCCTAGTTACACATACACAGTCCTCATATCCCTCCTAGTTACACACAGTCCTCATATCCCAGTTTTTGGTGTACATCTTTGCATCTTTAGTTTTGTATATTGTATATCTTGTATAGTGTTTGGTCTTTATTCTTTTTACTATTTTACCATATGAAGCACACTCTCAGGAGGCTCATACAGAACCAAGCATGTCACTGTAATGTACATGTACCTTATATATGTGACAAATAAAACAACAGTAGAAACGTGACGCTGTGAGCTCACTGACCAGCAGCTCGAAGAAGAACCAGGCGTACTTGTAGGCGTACTCTCTGCAGACTCCGGTGCTGACCACCATCTGCAGCGCCAGCTCCTCGTGGAACTGCTGTCGGAGACAGGAAACACATTATTAATTAATAATAATAATACATTACATTTATATAGAGCGTTTCTAGACACTCAAATGTAAGGTTAGGGAAATTGCCTCCTTCACCACCACTGTGTAGCACCAACCTTGGGCTATGCAGGCTCAATGACTACCATACACTGGCACCAGGCACACATCACACTACACAATGACTACCATACACTGGCACCAGACACACATCACACTACACACTGACTACCATACACTGGCACCAGACACACATCACACTACACACTGACTACCATACACTGGCACCAGACACACATCACACTACACAGTGACTACCATACACTGGCACCAGACACACATCACACTACACAATGACTACCATACACTGGCACCAGACACACATCACACTACACACTGACTACCATACACTGGCACCAGACACACATCACACTACACAGTGACTACCATACACTGGCACCAGGCACACATCACACTACACAGTGACTACCATACACTGGCACCAGACACACATCACACTACACAATGACTACCATACACTGGCACCAGACACACATCACACTACACACTGACTACCATACACTGGCACCAGACACACATCACACTACACACAATGACTACCATACACTGGCACCAGGCACACATCACACTACACAGTGACTACCATACACTGGCACCAGACACACATCACACTACACAGTGACTACCATACACTGGCACCAGACACACATCATACTACACACAATGACTACCATACACTGGCACCAGGCACACATCACACTACACACTGACTACCATACACTGGCACCAGACACACATCACACACACACATCACACTACACAATGACTACCATACACTGGCACCAGGCACACATCACACTACACAATGACTACCATAGACTGGCACCAGGCACACATCACACTACACAATGACTACCATACACTGGCACCAGACACACATCACACTACACATTGACTACCATACACTGGCACCAGACACACATCACACTACACAGTGACTACCATACACTGGCACCAGACACACATCACACTACACACAATGACTACCATACACTGGCACCAGGCACACATCACACTACACAATGACTACCATAGACTGGCACCAGGCACACATCACACTACACAATGACTACCATACACTGGCACAAGGCACATGACACAATGACTACCATACACTGGCACCAGACACATCACACTACACACTGACTACCATACACTGGCACCAGGCACACATCACACTACACAATGACTACCATACACTGGCACCAGACACACATCACACTACACAATGACTACCATACACTGGCACCAGACACACATCACACTACACAATGACTACCATACACTGGCACCAGGCACACATCACACAACACACAATGGCTGAACGGCTCAGGAGACAGGGATTGATATCAGTCAATTAAGGGGGGAGGGATGATTAGGTGGCCTTGATGTAAGAGACCTGATTGGGAATTTGGCCAGGAATGTCGGGGAAATCCCCCAAATCAAATTAAATGTATTTGTAAGGCCCGACAACACACGTTAATGTCCCCATGGGCCGGACACGTCTTCTTTAAACAAGAAGAAACATCACAATAAATCAAGAACAAAGACAAAAACACCATATATATATATATATATATATATATATACCAATAAATTAAATGAATGCAACACTCCCAGACATACCCCACGTGAAGGTAAGGAAAAACTCACTAAAAACCTAGCAATAGGAAAAAAGCACCATAGGCAATGGTGGAGGGGAGAAACCTTAGAAGGGCCATTCAAGGGGGGATCTCCCTTCTTAGATGTCGGTGATAGTATGATAGTAGTGTTGCTATAAAACAGGCGAAACAGTTGATAAGCATGTACATATACGTGTAATGAAACACAAATAAGTACATGCAATAGCAACCGGGGTACATGAGAACATTTTGAAAGATTGAAAATAGAGCTGATGACGGATCTACTCTTTACGATAGGCGTCCTGGGTTCTTGAACGACCGAGATTCAGCCAGGACCTCGGTTTAGCGTCTCGTCCGAAGGACGGCACTCGTACGGTGTCCCTATCATCACCGTAACAGGGGCATTGTTACTGACTAGCCCAGAGGGCAGAGTCCCCCCTATTGCCAAGTGAGCTTTGCACATACGAGGAATTTGTCTTGGTCTTTTGGTGCATCAACATTAACAGACAACTAAAGTAGAATACAATCAAATGGAATATATTTATGAACTAAATTAGAATAAAAAAGACAATAGAATAGCATATAGGACAGGGCTGTACAGCTGTGCAGGTCGGGTACAATACACACTGGGCCTCATGCATGAAGCGATAATAAGAACAGATTTCGTTCTTAACTAGCATTTCCTCTTACTTTGTTCTTACCTGGGATTCAGCAAAGTTTTCTTATTGTTGCTTTTTTCTCAGGCAAGAACTAATTATAAGAGTGGTCGAGAGCACTCTTACCGAAATAAGAAACTCTTACCCAAAATAAAAATAAAATAAAAAAAGCATACCATTGGTTAATTGCTCCCAAATACGACTTAAAAAATACAGAACTTTTCAATAATAATAATAATAATTATTATTATAACTTATTTCTGTTCTGTCTGAAATGGATTATATATTACTGTTAGAACAGTTATGCTCTGGCCGCCCAGGCCATTGATTGATTGAAGATTTTATTAACAGATTGCAGAATGGGTACAATACAGTACAGCTCAATACACACAATTGTTAAGGGGCTGCAGACCAGAGAAAGACTTTCGTCTTGTTTACATCAGGGTCCCCCATTTTCAATTCATAATGACATTTATGACATACACAACATACTGATATGCAAATGACTTGCGCGAGAACGTGCATCCAGTTTAGAATGAGTGGGATTCACCATTCAAATCTCCTGGGTACGCACAGATTTCGAGGTTAAGAACGGCTTGATGAATGTGGCGGTGGCTTTTCTTATTGTTCTCTTAACAGACAGGTAAGCAAGAATATAAGAAAAATAATAAGAGAGTATTTTTTATTATTATCTTTTTCCCCCCTCCTTTTTCCGATTTTTCTCCCATCCCACTGTTAGTCGTTATACCAATTCCCAACCCCCTTCCTGGTTGTTGCGCACCCCCCCCCCCCTACTGTTGGTCCAGGAGGCCGGAGACTGTCACATGCTTTCCTCTGACACATGTGCAGCCAGCCGGCAGCCAGCCTGGCAGCGCAGACTCTCACTGGGAGAGTGTAACGTGTGGAAGGTCACACTACCTCCCTCCAGATCCTTCCCTCGCTGTGCAGGCGCCCCGACCGAACTGTAGGAGTCGCTGTTTACAACGACCAGGACCCACCCACCAGCTTTCCCACCCCTAACACTGCCAATTGTGTTAGTATGAGCAACCAGCCAAGCTGGTAGCAACGCCGAGAGCTGGGCTCGAACCCAGCGTCTCCTGCGTTGGTGGTGAGTGCCTTGCCCACTACACCACCTAGCCGCCCCAAGAGAGTATTGTTGAATGAGGCCCACTGAGCTCCTGTGGTACTCTGCTCTGTGCCAGACTGCCCCCTGGTGGCCATAATAATAATAATAATAATAATAACTTTATTTGTATAGTAGTACTTTTCATACAGAAATTGCAGTTCAGAGTGCTTCACAGCAGTACAAAATACAGACATAAGCAAGCATAAAAAAAATAGAGAGGTAGCAAGGTAAGGTAAATCACAGTGTTTCACATTAGGATCTAGCATCCCACTAGGCCTCTCTGTTTATGATTTCATTCAGTAATACAAATTATAAAATAGA
Organism: Notolepis coatsorum; assembly: GCF_963971535.1. NCBI lineage: Eukaryota > Metazoa > Chordata > Actinopteri > Aulopiformes > Paralepididae > Notolepis > Notolepis coatsorum. The sequence continues at coordinate 120,505,967 of NC_140174.1, read as the reverse complement.
ATAGACAGAGTAAAAAAGTACGGTTTGATTCAGTTTAAAAATAGGCAAAAAATTATAAAAATAGAACAACAGAGCAGTGCATCGCTTTAACACTTTGAGTTTCTTTACAAAGTTCTAACATACAACAGAGCATCGCTCTTAACACTTTGAGTTTCTTTACAAAGATCTAACATACAACAGAGCAGTGCATCGCTCTTAACACTTCGAGTTTCTTTACAAAGTTCTAACATACAACAGAGCAGTGCATCGCTCTTAACACTTCGAGTTTCTTTACAAAGTTCTAACATACAACAGAGCAGTGCATCGCTCTTAACACTTGAGTTTCTTTACAAAGTTCTAACATACAACAGAGCAGTGCATCACTCTTAACACTTGAGTTTCTTTACAAAGTTCTAACATACAACAGAGCAGTGCGTCGCTCTTAACACTTTGAGTTTCTTTACAAAGTTCTAACATACAACAGAGCAGTGCGTCGCTCTTAACACTTTGAGTTTCTTTACAAAGTTCTAACATACACCTAGTGTTTCTAATGGGTGATTCACACTCAAATCCAGGCACCCAGTCCCCCGTGACCCTTCAGACCGACAAGGCAGGCCTAGAGGAGGCTTTGAAACATGTGTCCGATGCTGCACTGCCCCCCGGTGGCACACACTGGTAACAAAAGACTGAGTGAATGGATTGCCGTTGGAGAACAGCTGTTTATGTATTATGCAACCTGGTGGTCGCTTCCACCCCGAGGCGTCGTACAGAAACCAAATTCCTGACACGTAAGTCTGAGATGTTGGATAGAAAAACACTAAGGATGTTATCAGGTGCCCTGATCCAGAGTAATTTTGACTACGCTGCCCCCTTCTGGTACAGTAGTGCAGCACCCCAGAGAATGAAAAATGTATTTCAGACTGCCCAAAATAAAATGATTAGAGTAGTGATGAAGCTTCCTACCCGCACTCACCTGGATGTAGCTATATTTAATCAACTCAACTGGCTCCCAGTGGAAAAACGGGTGATTCAAATTGAGTTGGGCCTTATCCATAAAATAATGTTCAATATTTGTCAAATTATTGTATGTGCTTTAGGGACACCCACACATATGCAGCCAGGGGCAGTTTAACTGACATTAAACTGTGCAAATTCAAGAGCTCAATGGGGGGAAATACCTTTCGGTACTCGGCAGCCTGTGAGTGGAATAAACTGCCAGTGTCTATAAAAAGTATTGACTTAGAAAGACATTTTAAACAAGCTATGAAGAAATGGCTTAGTCACGCAGGATAATGATATATGCAGGTGTGCTGTGTAGACTGTGTTTGTTTGTGTTATTGCCATTTTTTTTATTAATAATAATAATATCTTAAATTTATATAGCGCCTTTCAGGAGACCCAAGGCGCTTAACAGCTAAGGGAGGGGGACAGGGAACAACGTAACAACAAAATATTAATCAAAAGGAAAGAAAAGAAAGAAAACGAAAGAAAAAGGGAAATCAGGCAGAGTCATTTACAAATTTGGTGAAAAGGTGGGTTTTGAGTTGGGATTTGAAAGAGTGCAGGGATGTAGCACTACGGATGTTTGGAGGGAGTGAGTTCCAGAGGGTGGGTGCGGCCACAGAGAAGGCTCTGGGACCAACAGTCCGCATGTTGGTGGTGGGGATGGAGAGGAGACCGGAGTCAGAGGACCGCAGCCTCCGGGGGCGGAATGTAGGGATGGAGGAGGTCAGCTAGGTACCGGGGGGCAAGGGAGTGAAGGGCTTTGTAGGTGATGAGGAGGATCTTGAAATTGATGCAGGACTTGACTGGAAGCCAGTGGAGGTGGATGAGGGTGGGGGTGATGTGGTGCCAGGACTTGGTGCGAGTGAGAACCCTGGCAGCAGAATTTTGGACATATTGTAGCCTGTTCAGGGCATTACTGGGTAGCCCTATGAGGACAGAGTTTGCATAGTCCAGACGGGAGGTGACGAAAGCGTGGATGAGAGTCTCTGCTACGGAGTCGGGGAGAGATGGCCGGAGTCGGGAAATGTTCCTGAGATGGAAAAAGGCTGATTTGGTTATTGTTTTGATGTGGGAATGAAAGACGAGGGTGGAGTCCAGTATGACGCCCCGGTTGCGAACTTCTGGGGAAGGGTGGATTAGGCAGCCGTCCACTTCAAGGAGGAGGTCTCCAACCTTCCGGAGCAGTGACTGCTTGGCCACAACCATGAGCTCAGTTTTCTTGCTATTTCGCTTCAGGAAATTGGATGACATCCAGGCCTTTCAAGGAGACAGTTGACGAGGTGCTGTGGGGGGAGAGGAGTGGAGGGTGAGGTGCTGATGTAGAGATGAGTGTCATCAGCGTAGGAGTGGAAATTGAGACCATGTTTCCGGTTGATGTGACCAAGGGGGAGCATGTAGATTGTGAAGAGGAGTGGTCCAAGAACGGAGCCCTGCGGCACACCTTGGTTGACTGGGGCAGGGGTGGAGGTGGAGTTGCAGATGAACTGTTTTCGGTCAGTGAGGTAGGACTCGAACCAGGTGAGAGCGGTCCCAGTAACACCCAGGTGGTCAGAGAGGCGGTTGAAGAGAATGGAAGGGGAGACCGTGTCAAAGGCCGCAGATAGATCCAGGAGGATGAGGAGGCTGATGTGACCGGAGTCGGAGGCAATGAGGAGGTCGTTGGTGACCTTGGTGAGGGCAGTCTCGGTGCTGTGGGGTTTCCTGAAGCCAGATTGAAAGGGTTCATAGAGCTCATGGTTGGACAGGTGTTGGTGCAGTTGGGCGGCCACTGCTCTTTCCAGGATCTTGCTCAGGAAAGGAAGGGTGGAGATCGGCCGGTAATTCCCAAGGTCATCTGGGTCCAGACCAGGCTTCTTCAGGATGGGCGTGACTGATGCTGTCTTGAAGCTGGGGGGTACCCTGAATTAATTATTCCCACTATGGTAGGGCACACGGCCGGTAGGCCAGTTTTGACCAGGACTGTGGGTAAGGGGTCAAGGGAGCAGGTGGAGGCCTTAGCCTTGGTGACTAGCTTAGCCACCTGGAGAGCGTCGACAGGTGCAAAGGAGGAGAGGGAGCACTGAGGCGGATTAAGAACAGGGGGGGGGGGTGAAGTGCCCAGCACCCCCACCGCATCACACATTGGATTGTGAGTGGAATGGGGGGGGGCAGGGATTGAGAGATGGTGGTAGATGGAATCCACTTTTCCCTGAAAGAAGTCCTGGAATTTTGAGGGGAGGTCGGTGGCATCTGAAGGGTGAGGGGTGACAATGGGGGAGAGCAGGCGGTTGATGGTCGTAAAAAGTCGTCTGGGTGGTTTTGCTGGTTGGTGATGAGGGTGGAGTAGTAGAAAGACTTGGCCTTGGCCAAGGTATCCTTATACCGTCCCACATGGTCTTTGTAAGCCTCACGATGAACAGTGAGTCCATATTTACATATTCATAATGCTTGGACATTTTATTTATATGTCTTATTTGTGCATACTCGTCATCTTGTCGTCACCCCCCCCCCCCCCCCCCCCTTTTGAGGACCACAATGGAAATAAACCGCACGGTTTTATTGTTTTAATCCTCGACGGTTTTAAATTATAATGTGATGGCTGTACATGTTGTGTATCAGTATTGTATGTGATTTTAGATTGTCCAATAAATTCAATCAATCAATTCAATCAATCAATTCAGCAGGGGTCAGCAGGGGTCGGCAGGGGTCAGTAGGGGTCGGCCGGGTGGCCTCTTGACACTATCAGTGCAATATCTGTCTGAATATACCTGCATAGAATCCTTCTACATACCTACTTATACTGTACACCTGCATATAACCCATATAACTCTGTGTGATAGCATGTGCAATGATGCAGTATATACCATATATATATATATATATATATATATATATATATATATATATTTATACAGACCGTATATATATCTGTCTGTACATACCTGCGTATAATCCTATTTACATACCTGTAGATCAGGGGTCTCAAACTCGCGGCCCGCGGGCCAATTGCGGCCCGCTGGATGATATTTTGCGGCCCCCTACTTGACATCAAAGTTTATTGTTAATGCGGCCCGCGCGCAACTGTTTGCCAAGTCGTTGCGCGAGAGTTGGAAGTTTTATTTATTTTATCACTTGTAAGCTACCATAGCGCAGGCTCATGACAGCAACGTTACGTTAGTGACTTGGTTGAAACGTGATTCCGGAGTGATATCAAGTAAAGTGGAAGGCAAATGCATCCTCGCTATCTCCTCTGACTGCGAGCAGTGCTCTGCATGTCCGGCTGCACTGCCACTGTCTGTCTGTGTCTGTGTACGGGTCTGGTCCAATCACATTCAGCGTCACGTCAGCGTTTTTCCCCCTCACCCACAGTCTGCGAATCAGATGCAGAGTAGGGGAGTAGGGCGGGTCTTCACGGAATGCGTGCCGTCTCTTTCAGTCCGAGTCAGAGCAGAGAGTTGACAGCGCATCTACAGTAGCCTCGCTCCCAGTTTTATCTCCGTGAGATAAATGTAGCTAGTAGCCTAGTTTCGCCAGCAGGCAGCCAGCAGAAAAATATGGCATTTTCAAAGAAAAAGTAAAGGAAAAGTCGACTGCAATTCAAAGGTGAATGGACTGAAAAATATGTGTTCATCCTGAGTCCCAGCACCAAACCAATGTGACTATATGCCAAGAAACTGTAGCTCTTGTGAAGGGTGGCAATTTGAAAATAATGTATGACTGAAGTGATGGAGACCATGTTTGAAGGCAAACAAAAGCAAATCCCCCTCAGATCGCACAGCAACCAGAATAACTGAAATACTGGCTGGTGATTTGATTAAACAGCTTTGTGATAGAATAAAAAAAATTGCACAGTGCATTTCCATAGCTGTGGATGAGTCCACTGACACCACTGAGAAGCCTATGTTCTGAAGAACCGTTCATGTTCTGAAAAACTGTTCATGTTCTGAAATGTTATTGCTAAAGATTGAGAAGATTGGATCAGTTGTACTTTTTTTTGAATACTTGAAACCCTTTTTTTTGTGGAATATTTGATGCGGCCCAGCCTCACCCAGACTCTACCTCCAGCGGCCCCCAGGTAAATTGAGTTTGAGACCCCTGCTGTAGATACTATATCTGTACATATCTCTTACCTACTCTTACTAGTTACGCTGCTGGCCAGTATGACTTACCACCATAGTGTCTTTATACCTGTATCACTGTACATATTAATACTACATACATCTGATTAGCACTATTACTCAGTAGTAGGCATTTATATATATTATACCCAGTTTAATCACCTGTACATTGTATATTACTATTGCACTTTACGGTTACATTTGCACTCTGGTTGGATGTCAAACTTCTTGTCGTTGTACTGTAGTTGTATAATGATGAATACATTTGAATCTAATCTACTTCGAAGGGTCAAAGTGGGTATAAAACAGGAGGGAAGGGAAGACTGTCAAGTTTTAAACTGTGGATACCAAACAGAGAAGGTAAAGACGACTTGAACTGTTGAACAGTAATCCAGAACTATTTTATATAAAAAAAAATTATCTATTCTACTATTTTATTGCACTGCATTATTGCACTATTTTAATCTGTCTATTCTATCTTATCTTATTCTTTTTATTATTGTCTATTTAAAACAGAATCAAACTATAAACAAGGTGGCCTGTTGGGATGTGAAAAACTGTGATTTTATATGTCTGCACTTTATGTTCTCATTTTATGCCTGTCTTTTTCTGTTGTGAAGCACTTTGAGCTGCAGTTTCTGTATGAAAGGTGCTATACAAATAAAGTTTATTATTATTATTACTCTACTCTACTCTCCCTCGCTCTACCCACTTTCTTTTTTTGATCCACTTTTTCTCCTCCTTTTTCTGTGTTTTTCTCCCATCCCAATTTAGTCGTGCCAATTCCCCCCTCCCCTGTCTTGATCGTTGCTCGCATGTGCCCCCCACTGGTCGGTCGTAGGGAGGGTTGAAGAATCTATCGCATGTCCCCTCCGATGCAGAGTCAGCCAGCCACATCTTTTCACCTGCCAGTGCGGACTCTCACACTACCCTCGCCATCTCCTGTCCTTGCTGTGCAGGCGCCGTGACCGACCTGTAGGAGTCGCTGTTTACAACGACCAGATTACCACCCATCGACTTCCCTCCCGTTGACTCTGCCAATTGAGTCAGTATGACGGCCGGCCCAAGCCGGAGGCAACGCTGACACCCGGATTTGATACCGGTGTGTCTCGCGTTGGTGAAAAGCACTTAGACCGCTGCGCCACCCAGCCGCCCCCTCTACCCACTTTTTTTAGACTCCAGAGCTGTGAGAGGGGAGGGAGGGGGGTACCTTTCTGTTGGAGGGTCTAGTGCCCCCGGTGGAGCTCTGGTTACTGGCGTCCACGTAGGTCGACATGCGGCTGCCGGGGTTGTTGTGTCCCTGGAGAGAGAGAGGAGGCAGACGTAGATGAGTCCGTTAAGAGTGGCCGTCAAGTGGTCAACCAGCACATGCCCTCAGGTCGCTACAGGTCCATTCTAACCAGACACACACGCTTCACAAACAGTTTTTTCCCCACAGCAGTCCGAACACTGAACACCCTGGCCCGCCCCCCTTTGCACAGACGGGCAAGCATCTGTCACTGACTGACACTGTTACCGTGACTGTCCTGTATGTATTTATGTATATATGTATTTATTGTGGGAGGTGGGAGGGGGGCGTTTGATGTTTGATGTCTGATGTTTCATGTTGATGTAACTGGTGCTTAACAATCTGTACCGCAAACAATTACCACCAACCATCGTTGTGTGGCATTAAAGTATCTTGTATCTTGTAACCGGTACTGTGACTAACGCACTGTAGAGTGTGTGTAAAAGACAATCGTGATTATTTCATTTAGTTTAATTTCAAACATTGATGTAGTATAATGCTGTAGTATAAGGAGGTAGCTTACCCATAATGCTGTAGTATAAGGAGGTAGCTTACCCATAATGCTGTAGTATAAGGAGGTAGCTTACCAATAGGGAGGTGTAGTCTGACGTCACTGGTTGTTCCACCCGTATAGGGATTTATCATTGGGAAAATGGATTATCGGCTATTGTAACAATTCTGCCGCATGGAAATTGAAAAGCTTTCCATTTTTGCAAACAATGAGTTCCCTTCTATCACTAACATTATTGTTTAAAGGAAAACGCCAACATTTTGGGAAATTTGCTTTTTTGCCATCTTCCCTGGAGTTAGACAAGAAGATACATACCCCTTTCTTCTCTGTGCGTGCATTAGGCTTAGGGAACAGCCGCTCCATTAGCGTAGCTTAGCTTCATCACTGGAAGTGGGTCAGACCTTTACCCTGAAGTTCCCTACAGTCCCCTACAGTCACGAAATACACTCCAAATACAACTCCAAAACGTTCCTGTAAACATGTTGTGACCTGTGTATTTACCACGTGGAGAAATAAAAAATAATTGAATTCGACAATTACATTTTCTAAGCAAATATACTCAGATTTTTTTTTTGCCGAACCACTCCTCTCGGGGCGCAGTCAGTGATTTCACGCAACGCAGTGATATTTACTAACGTGACGCCAGTGTTTACATTCTCATTTCATTCAAAGGATCCGAACCGATAGAAGTTTATGGATACCATGACTTAAAATCCTCTTACCTTGACGATTAAAAGCCTCCCCAATTTAGAAAACAGTATTCCCATGGCTGGTGTTGATATGCTGCTAGCTAATGAAAACCAACAGCCGGACACTAAAGTAAATAACGAGGGTACATTTTTACTTCCGGTCGGGGGGTTCCAAAATTAAAGAGCGACGTCTATAGCACCGGAAATATGTTTATTTTGTACATTATCTAACGTTAACACGAACCTAAACTAACTTTAGGTTAGTTGTAACGTTAGTTTAGGTTCGTGTTAACGTTAGATAATGTACAAAATAAAACGTATTTCCGGTGCTATAGACGTCGCTCTTTTATTTTGGAACCCCCCGACCGGAAGTAAAAATGTACCCTCGTTATTTACTTTAGTGTCCGGCTGTTGGTTTTCGTTAGCTAGCAGCATATCAACACCAGCCATGGGAATACTGTTTTCTAAATTGGGGAGGCTTTTAATCGTCAAGGTAAGAGGATTTTAAGTCATGGTATCCATAAACTTCTATCGGTTTGGATCCTTTGAATGAAATGAGAATGTAAACACTGGCGTCACGTTAGTAAGTATCACTGCGTTGCGTGAAATTACTGACTGCGCCCCGAGGAGTGGTTCGGCAAAAAAAAATTCCGAGTATATTTGCTTAGAAAACGTAATTGTCAAATTCAATTATTTTTTATTTCTCCACGTGGTAAATACACAGGTCACAACATGTTTACAGGAACGTTTTGGAGTTGTATTTGGAGTGTATTTCGTGACTGTAGGGGACTGTAGGGAACTTCAGGGTAAAGGTCTGACCCACTTCCAGTGATGAAGCTAAGCTACGCTAACGGAGCGGCTGTTCCCTAAGCCTAATGCACGCACAGAGAAGAAAGGGGTATGTATCTTCTTGTATGTATTTTTTCCCCCCTCTTCATGAAAGTCAGCGTTGGCCTAGTCACATTGTTTATTGAACAAAAATACAACCTGCAAGTTGGCCTTTAAGCATCTTTGGTTGAAATAAAATTTGCAGATTTTTTTTAATGATTAATTGCGAATATTTTCATGTTGAGCCATAGATTGTGGATGAATAAGCACAGAAAGGTACACCATGCAAATGTTAATGCTTTATTTGTTTTAAACGAGACGATTTAGAAATGGGCAATAGGGAAATACATTGTGTTGGACAGAGGGTGGAACACGAAAAACGGCAATGATGTAACCACTACACCTCCCTATAATGGATGTAGCATAAGGAGGTAGCTTACCCATAATGCTGTAGTATAAGGAGGTAGCTTACCAATAATGATGTAGTATAAGGAGGTAGTTTACCAATAATGCTGTAGTATAGAGGTAGTTTACCAATAATGCTGTAGTATAAAGAGGTAGCTTACCAATAATGATGTAGTATACGGAGGTAGCTTACCCATAATGATGTAGTATAAGGAGGTTGTTTACCCATAATGCTGTGTAGTATACTGGAGGTAGTCTAATAATGATGTAGTATAAGGAGCTAGCTTATCAATAATGATGAATGAATGAATGAATGACTTTATTTGACCATATAAAAATAACATGTGACAGAAAGCACAGTCAGGAGATACTGCCAAGGATGGACACAAAAAAGCTCAGAGCTTATTTCCATTGTGGTCCTTGTAGGGGGGGTAGGGGAATGAGATGCTTAGACATGCATCATACAGACATGACATCACAACACATCACATATACCATTTATATACATAACAGACTCATAAACATGCAAGGGTGCCTTTTTGCTGAGTGTCTAGGTTAATTATAGTCCCTTTTGGGCCATGTCTTCAGGCTGGACTTGAATCTAACAGCATTGACTATGATTTTCAGGTCACTGGGCAGACAGCTGCTGAATACAAAATACACCAATAATGATGTAGTATAAGGAGGTAGTTTACCAATAATGATGTAGTATAAGGAGGTAGCTTACCTATAATGATGTAGTATAAGGAGGTAGTTTACCCATAATGCTGTAGTATAAGGAGGTAGCGTACCAATAATGTAGTATAAGGAGGTAGTTTACCTATAATGCTGTAGTATAAGGAGGTAGCTTACCAATAATGATGTAGTATAAGGAGGTAGCTTACCAATAATGATGTAGTATAATGATGTAGTATAAGGAGGTAGCTTACCAATAATGATGTAGTATAAGGAGGTAACTTACCAATCATGATGTCGTATAAGGAGGTAGTATAAGGAGGTAGCTTACCAGTAATGCTGTAGTATAAGGAGGTAGCTTACCAATAATGATGTAGTATAAGGAGGTAGTTTACCCATAATGCTGTAGTATAAGGAGGTAGCGTACCAATAATGTAGTATAAGGAGGTAGTTTACCTATAATGCTGTAGTATAAGGAGGTAGCTTACCAATAATGATGTAGTATAATGATGTAGTATAAGGAGGTAGCTTACCAGTAATGCTGTAGTATAAGGAGGTAGCTTACCAATAATGATGTAGTATAAGGAGGTAGCTTACCAATAATGATGTAGTATAAGGAGGTCGTTTACCAATAATGGTGTAGTATAAGGAGGTAGTTTACCAATAATGATGTAGTATAAGGAGGTAGCTTACCAATAATGATGTAGTATAAGGAGGTAGCTTACCAATAATGATGTAGTATGAGGAGGTAGCTTACCAATAATGATGTAGTATAAGGAGGTAGTTTACCAATAATGGTGTAGTATAAGGAGGTAGCTTACCAATAATGATGTAGTATAAGGAGGTAGCTTACCAATAATGATGTAGTATAAGGAGGTAGCTTACCAATAATGATGTAGTATGAGGAGGTAGCTTACCAATAATGATGTAGTATAATGATGTAGTATAAGGAGGTAGCTTACCAGTAATGCTGTAGTATAAGGAGGTAGCTTACCAATAATGATCTAGTATAATGATGTAGTATAAGGAGGTAGCTTACCAGTAATGCTGTAGTATAAGGAGGTAGCTTACCAATAATGATGTAGTATAAGGAGGTAGTTTACCCATAATGCTGTAGTATAAGGAGGTAGTTTACCCATAATGCTGTAGTATTATGTTGAAATAAATTTTTAGAGTATTTTACTGAACCTTATGTAATGTTAAACTTAAAGGGGACCTGCATTGCTATTCCTAGCACTATTTGGGCAACTTTACACAATTTCTGTGAGTCTATGGAAGACATCTGTAAGGTTTATTTAAAAAAAAAATCATTGTTTTATATTTCTAATGGAGTACTCAAAAGCATAATTTTCCAGCCTCAAGATTTCAGCCTGTTATTGGCTGGGCTCCGCCCATAAGCACTTTCAGTGACAGTCATCCACACAGTGTGCGAGTGGCAGAGAGAGAGAGAGAGAGAGAGAGAGAGAGAGAGAGAGAGAGAGAGAGAGAGAGAGAGAGAGAGAGAGAAGAGAGAGAGCACTGTAAACACAGCTGCGTGTGAGATACACAGGTCCCCTTCGCTTTCTCTCTCTCCCTCTCCCGTTTGAGGAAGTCTTCCACTGTGCCGCGCGCTACAGCTATAGATGGGGCGTTAGTTTCATGCTCCCGAATCGAGAGAGATAGAGAGGGGGAGAGAGAGAGACAGACCGAGAGACGACAGCGCGGCGCGTGTGTGTGTATGTGTGCTCTGTCGCAAGGGTCTATCTGATTCTCCCTCTCTCTCTCGCTCGCTCTCTGTCTGTCAAACCCCGTTTGGTGCACTACAACCACAGAGCCAATCGGATAACTATCCGATCCAGCCTCACCACGTGACGTCACCATGCGAGTCAAATCAGAACGACCTGATTAAAATGGAGCAGGAAATGAATGACCTGAATGACGGCAATCCGCCAATATGGTATTTAGAGACACAAACACATTGACACTAACTCCTATTACTATAATACAATGCTAGACACTGAAAAAAGACATTTATAATGCATGTCACCTTTAAAGAGAAGACGGAAGTCTCTGTGTGCCCAGTTGAGGTCTGGCACCCTGCCACTGGCTGTGGAAGTGGGTAGATTCCAAGGTAAACTTGAGGAGGAGCGGTTGTGTGTTCTATGTGATCTGGGAGTGGTGGAGGATAAATATCATTTTGTTTTTTATTGCCCTTTGTACACCGATTTGAGGAGGGCTTTATTTGAGAAAATTCAAATTGTAAATCCGGATTTGTTTTGGCAGTCTGAGAGTTGTATGTTGAGTTGTTTTTTTGTGGAGGAGATCTTCAGTTTTGCAGGATTTTTGGAGAAAGCATGGCAGTTGAGACAAAACACACCTAGTGTCATCCGCCGTTATTCTGCGGAGGTGAAATTGTGCCTCTATGTGTTGAAACCACGGGGCCGGGTCATGCTGCCAAAACTCTGGCAACTTGACTGTAGCCGCATACACTGCGGGAACCACAGCCGGTGGATTCTCGTTATTGCTCATATTTCACAAGTCAGGGTCACCACTGTGGAAGTGAATCAATGAGACGAGCAGACGGAGTATCGAGTCTCTGAACTTTACTTCCAAACAAATCCAACAGAACCAAGGTACAGCCACACCCTTAAGTCAACTCCTCCTTACCACCTAATCAGTGTCCATTCTGAAGTGAGACACCTCCATCTAGTGTCCACCACACTATATCCTATATAATTGTATATGAATTCCTCGTGTCTTTGTTTACATACATTGTTTACAGCTTGTTATATTACGTTTTATTGTGTTTTTATTTTTTTGTGGCCATCTTGGTCTATATAACTTATTGTCAATGTCAAGTATACTATTATATACTTATTGTTTATGTGTCTTGTAAGCCCATATGGGCTCGGCATACATCTGTATGTAAGACACCAAAATAAAAAACATCAAATCTAATCAAATCTAATCAATAAGGAGGTAGTGTACCCTGGTGTCCAGGATGCTCTTGACCTCCGCGTCCTCGCAGGAGGGGGGGTGCGGCGCTGGGAGGTCCGGGTTGCTGCTGCTCCGAAACCGGGACTGCAGCAGCATGTTGCCCACGGTGGTGGCTGAGGCCCGGCCCAGGGTGCTGTACCGCCCCTCACCACCAGCCGGCGCTCCTCCGGGACCTGAGGGTTCAACAGAGACTTTTTACAAAACAAACACTTAAAAAAGTCTAAAATGAAAAGAGTCACAAACGCGTGATTTTTTTCCGTAGCCTGTGTGTGAAGACGCTCTCTGATTGGCTAGCCGCGTACAGCGAAGACCCTCTCTGATTGGTTTAGCGCAGAAGGGTCTCTTCCGCCTAACCCTAACCCTAACCCTAACCTTAACCCTAACCCTAACTCAAAGCATAACCCACTTCGAAAGAGGGCCAAAGCATAACCACTTTGAAGCAGAGAATATATATGTACAAGGCGGAAGAGACCCTTCGGAGCTAAACCAATCAGAGAGGGTCTTCGCTGTCCGCGGCTAGCCAATCAGAGAGCGTCTTCGCACACATAGGCTACGGGAAAAAATCACGCGTCACAAACACAAAGAGAGAGAATGATGGACCCTTGTGACGTTAACCCTTTCACTGCCACACTACAGAAGGTTAACCCTTGCACTGCCACACTACAGAAGGTTAACCCTTTACTATTACACTACAGAAGGTTAACCCTTTCACTACCACACTACAGAAGGTTAACCCTTTACTATTACACTACAGAAGGTTACCCTTTCACTACCACACTACAGAATGGTTAACCCTTTCACTGCCACACTACAGAACCCTTTTACTGACACACTACAGAATGGTTAACCCTTTCACTACCACACTACAGAAGGTTAACCCTTTACTATCGCCACTACAGACGGTTAACCGAAAGTGAAAGGGTTAAGAAATACACGCCAAAAAAATAAAAATAATGTCAAGTATCAAACAATAGAAAATTATTATAATAATAATAAGAGAATAATAAAACACATTTAAAAAAATAAATAGATTTCTGTCATTAAAATATATAACTGAAAGATTGTAATAGATTTCTGTCATTAAAATCTATAACTGCAAGATTGTAATAGATTTCTGTCATTAAAATCTATAAAAGAAAGATTGTAATATATTTCTGTCATTCAAATCTATAAAAGAAAGATTGTAATATATTTCTGACAACATGAAAAGCACACTTTCCACACGTATTGATTATGATCGATGTTTGACATAAAATATTAGCAGGTTTCTGGCTAAATAAAAGCAATGTATAAAATTAGTATAAAATAGACAGAATAAGAGCAGTGCAAAAAGTGTAGACAGAATAAAACTGTGCAATAAATGCAGTATGTTTAGTCTGGTTGGAAGGAGAATCAGTGATGGGGAAAAGGTTTGAGAGAGAGAGAGAGAGAGAGAGAGAGAGAGAGAGAGAGAGAGAGAGAGAGAGAGAGAGAGAGAGAGAGAGAGAGAGAGAATCAGTGAAAAGGTTTTAATTTATTTTCCCAGCTAAACATATTCTTAATAGTCTATTTATGGTCTATTAGGGCGACTAATGTGGTGTGTAATGTGTAGGAGTGGGTATTACGGGGTTGTTGTGACTTTTATACACATGGACCCTTTCACTAACACACTACAGACGACTTTGAACTGTTAAACAGTAATCCAGAACTATTTTATTGCACTGTAAAAAACTGTTTTTATATGTCTGCACTTTATGTGCTCATTTTATGTCTATTCTATTCTACTATTTTATTGCACTATTTTACTCTATTTTATCTTACTCTTTTTATTATTGTCTATTTTTAAAACTGAATCAAACCATAAACAAGATGGCCTGTTGGGATGTGAAAAACTGTGATTTTATATGTCTGCACTTTATGTGCTCATTTTATGCCTGTCTTTTTTCTGTTGTGAAGCACTTTGAGCTGCAGTTTCTGTATGAAAGGTGCTATACAAATAAAGTTTATTATTATTATTATTATTATTATTATTATTATTATTATTATTATTATTATTATTATTATTATTATTATTATTATTATTATTACTACAGATGGTTAACCTTTCACTACCACACTACATAATGGTTAACCCTTTTACTGCGACACTACAGACGGTTAACCCTTTCACTGACACACTACAGAATGGTTAACCCTTTCACTGCGACACTACAGACGGTTAACCCTTTCACTGACACACTACAGAATGGTTAACCCTTTCACTACCACACTACAGAATGGTTAACCCTTTCACTGCGACACTACAGACGGTTAACACATTCACTACCACACTCAGAAGAAGCTTCTATCCCCAGGCCATCAGGCTGCTAAACGAACAATAAACACTATGCAACAACCATCAAATGCACACAGCACACACACCCACACGCACACACTCACTTAAACAAACAACACACTGCAGCACCCACTCTCCACACTTTAGATCACACAAACACACTTTATATTTATCGATAAAGGATTTGCACTACAACTCGTACACCTACTGTAAATTGTACCTAAATTGCACCTCATCCCATTTCTGCCTTGCACTATATAGTATCGTATATTAGTACACTGCACAGTATTGTATATTATATGGTAACTCAGTTACGTCTATTCTGCATCGAACATTGTACATATGTCTATACTGAACACTGTGACCTCATTTTTTTTTTTTACTCTAATTTACATGCTATACTATGTTATTTTATTTCATACTTATCTTGTCTTGCACAGTCTCTGGAGCGTAACAGTAAGAAGCATTTTGTATAAAAGTATTCTGTACTTCTGTATGACAACTATTAAAGAAACTTGAAAGAAACTTGAAACTACAGAATGGTTAACCTTTCACTACCACACTACAGAATGGTTAACCCATTCACTGTGACGCTACAGACGGTTAACCATTTCACTGACACACTACATAATGGTTAACCCTTTCACTGACACACTACAGAAAGCATGACTCTCCCTACCTGCGACGTGGCTCTCCCTGGGGGGGGCATCCGGCAGGCGGAACACCCAGTAGAGGTAGGTTGCTAGGAGACCATTCCTGCCCAGCGGGTCCCGGACCAGCTCCTGGCTGTTGTGGAGACTGTTGACGATGGAGACCACCGACTCGAAGGAGATCTGGGCCAGGTTGGCTGCACAGACACACAGAGGTTAAAGGTTAAAGTTCAGTCAGGTTGGCTGCACAGCACACACACACACACAGAGGTTAAAGGTTAAAGTTCAGTCAGGTTGGCTGCACAGCACACAGAGGTTAAAGGTTAAAGTTCAGTCATATAAAACTGCACACGCAGACACACGTAGAAACTAGTGAAACTAGGCGTAGCTCAACTGACTTTGTGCCAGTCAGATTCATACAGAGTTGTATGGGGGAAGGAGTCATTTTTATATTCTGCAGCTGTCTTTTGGAACAGTCTGCCCAGTGACCTGAAAATTGTAATCAGTGCTGTTAGCTTCAAGTCCAGCCTGAATACATGGCTCAAAAGGGACTATAATTAACCCAGATACTCAGCTAAAAGGCACCCTTACATGTTTTTATGCGTCTGTTATGTACAGTATATGTGATGTGTTGTGATGTCATGTCTGTATGATGCATGTCTAAGCATCTCATTCCCCTACCCCCCCCCTACAAGGACCACAATGGAAATAAGCTCTGAGCTTTTTTGTGTCTATCCTTGGCAGTATCTCCTGACTGTGCTTTCTGCCACATGTTATTTTATATATTGTCAAATAAAGTCATTCATTCATTCATTCATTCATTCATTCATTCATATGCAGGTTAAAGTTCAGTCATATAAAACTCCACCAAGAACCCAATCCCCAGGAAGACCACCCTCAAGAGCCAGACCAGGGCCCCGATCCCCATACGTGGCTAACTGAGTTAGCCGGATAATCTTCAGGATAACCCCCCCCCCCTCCCGGGCCCTCCACCCCCCCCCCCTCCTCTCCTCACCCGTCTGGCCTTCCCCCCTCCCCTCCTCACCCGTCTGGCCTTCCCCCCTCCTCTCCTCACCCGTCCGGCCTTCCCCCCTCCTCTCCTCACCCGTCTGACCTTCCCCCCTCCTCTCCTCACCCGTCTGACCTTCCCCCCTCCCCTCCTCACCCGTCTGGCCTTCCCCCCTCCCCTCCTCACCCGTCCGGCCTTCCCCCCTCCTCTCCTCACCCGTCTGGCCTTCCCCCCTCCTCTCCTCACCCGTCTGGCCTTCCCCCCTCCTCTCCTCACCCGTCTGGCCTTCCCCCCTCCTCTCCTCACCCGTCTGGCCTTCCCCCCTCCTCTCCTCACCCGTCTGGCCTTCCCCCCTCCTCTCCTCACCCGTCTGGCCTTCCCCCCTCCTCTCCTCACCCGTCTGGCCTTCCCCCCTCCTCTCCTCACCCGTCTGGCCTTCCCCCCTCCTCTCCTCACCCGTCTGGCCTTCCCCCCTCCTCTCCTCACCCGTCTGACCTTCCCCCCTCCTCTCCTCACCCGTCTGGCCTTCCCCCTCCTCTCCTCACCCGTCTGGCCTTCCCCCCTCCCCTCCTCTCCCGTCTGGCCTTCCCCCCTCCTCTCCTCACCCGTCTGGCCTTCCCCCCTCCTCTCCTCACCCGTCTGGCCTTCCCCCCTCCTCTCCTCACCCGTCTGGCCTTCCCCCCTCCTCTCCTCACCCGTCTGGCCTTCCCCCCTCCTCTCCTCACCCGTCTGGCCTTCCCCCCTCCTCTCCTCACCCGTCTGGCCTTCCCCCTCCTCTCCTCACCCGTCTGGCCTTCCCCCCTCCCCTCCTCTCCCGTCTGGCCTTCCCCCCTCCTCTCCTCACCCGTCTGGCCTTCCCCCCTCCTCTCCTCACCCGTCTGGCCTTCCCCCCTCCTCTCCTCACCCGTCTGGCCTTCCCCCCTCCTCTCCTCACCCGTCTGACCTTCCCCCCTCCTCTCCTCACCCGTCTGGCCTTCCCCCCTCCTCTCCTCACCCGTCTGGCCTTCCCCCCTCCTCTCCTCACCCGTCTGACCTTCCCCCCTCCTCTCCTCACCCGTCTGGCCTTCCCCCCTCCTCTCCTCACCCGTCTGGCCTTCCCCCCTCCTCTCCTCACCCGTCTGACCTTCCCCCCTCCTCTCCTCACCCGTCTGGCCTTCCCCCCTCCTCTCCTCACCCGTCTGACCTTCCCCCCTCCTCTCCTCACCCGTCTGGCCTTGCCCCCTCCTCTCCTCACCCGTCTGGCCTTCCCCCCTCCTCTCCTCACCCGTCTGACCTTCCCCCCTCCTCTCCTCACCCGTCTGGCCTTCCCCCCTCCTCTCCTCACCCGTCTGACCTTCCCCCCTCCTCTCCTCACCCGTCTGGCCTTCCCCCCTCCTCTCCTCACCCGTCTGGCCTTCCCCCCTCCTCTCCTCACCCGTCTGGCCTGCGATCAGCATGGGCTGCATAACGAGCCTCAGCAGGCGGTCCAGCACCAGGTGCAGGTAGAGAACCAGGGGCTCAAGGCGGGAGGACGACAGAGACACGATGCTCAGCTTCAGCTCGTGCTCCAGCTTGTTCTCCGGGATCTTCTCGTCGCGCATGCGCAGGGGGAACGTGGCTCCGCCCTCCAAGGCGTGGCAGAGCGTGAAGAAGCGCTCCAGGTGGTTGTCCTGTGAGAGAGAGAGAGAGAGGGAGGGGGGGGGGGTGGGGCTGTCAGAATGTGTGTGCCTGTTGTAACATAGCGACGGTTATAGGGAGGTGTAGCGGTTACTTCCTGGTCTATAGGGAGGTGTAGTGGTTACTTCCTGGTCTATAGGGAGGTGTAGTGGTTACTTCCTGGTCTATAGGGAGGTGTAGTGGTTACTTCCTGGTCTATAGGGAGGTGTAGTGGTTACTTCCTGGTCTATAGGGAGGGAGGTGTAGTGGTTACTTCCTGGTCTATAGAGAGGTGTAGTGGTTACTTCCTGGTCTATAGGGAGGGAGGTGTAGTGGTTACTTCCTGGTCTATAGGGAGGTGTAGCGGTTACTTCCTGGTCTATAGGGAGGTGTAGTGGTTACTTCCTGGTCTATAGGGAGGTGTAGTGGTTACTTCCTGGTCTATAGGGAGGTGTAGTGGTTACTTCCTGGTCTATAGGGAGGGAGGTGTAGTGGTTACTTCCTGGTCTATAGGGAGGTGTAGTGGTTACTTCCTGGTCTATAGGGAGGTGTAGTGGTTACTTCCTGGTCTATAGGGAGGTGTAGCGGTTACTTCCTGGTCTATAGGGAGGTGTAGTGGTTACTTCCTGGTCTATAGGGAGGTGTAGTGGTCAGTGATGCCACAGATTACTTGTAAAAGTAATCCGATTACTGATTACTGATTACGCCTTTAAAAAGTAATCCAAGTTACTTTACTGATTACTTGATTATCAGAGTAACTTAGTTACTTTGAAAGTAACTAGGTTACGAAGTCGTCGTCGTTCCCCCAACAGTTTTTTTTTTAAACGCTTTATTGAAAGTGCATAAATTGTTTTTAACTTGTTTCTCTGCACATAACGTAAATTGTTAAACTAGTGCTTCAGCTTCTGTACCATC
This sequence comes from Notolepis coatsorum, assembly GCF_963971535.1. Taxonomy (NCBI): domain Eukaryota; kingdom Metazoa; phylum Chordata; class Actinopteri; order Aulopiformes; family Paralepididae; genus Notolepis; species Notolepis coatsorum. The sequence continues at coordinate 120,486,991 of NC_140174.1, read as the reverse complement.
AAGTATGGTAAAGCAACAGTCTATGATGCTCACAGCATTAGAGCAGCCAGCCAGTGGTTTTACAAAACCAGTGTATCACATCTAACAAATGCAGGCTGAACTATTCAATTATATCAACTGTAACTATTAAATTGTTTTTATAAATGTCTCTCTATAAACATACAATCAGTCTCTCTTTAACATGTAAATGAACTGTAAATCTGGCAAATAAGAGCTTTTGCTCTGCCACCATCAACCCTCCTGTACCTAGTCGAAGCGTCGGCTAGTGTTGTGATTCCAGATGCTTTCAATGCAATTGGATGTGCTGTTTTTAGCGGTAGACAGTATTTTGTTTCCTCCGCATATGCATAGACGAGCGTTTTGGGGTGGAAGTCTGAACAGAAACCGCAAAAGTCTTCTTGCGGTTTCACTTTTAATTTTGCGTTTAGACAAGCGTTTTGGGGTGGAATTCTCAGACGAATGCAGACGAGGCTGTAACAACGGAGCCCTGCTGTCACACGATTGGCGCATATGTCACATGACGTGCTGTGAAGACCCGCCCTACTCTGCCTCTGATTCGCAGACTGTGGATGGGGAATGTGATTGTACCAAAGCAGAGTCACTCACAGACAGAGTGTCCAGTCACGCCGCGGGACACATTCTTGTGTAACCCTTTCACTGCCACACCACGTCACTCCCAAATAAGAAAAACAGCTCAAAATGTATTTTTGACTGTCGAAAACGAAATAAAATACTGCATTCCGCCTGCATTATGAATTTATGATGAGATAGTAACGAAATAGTAACGCACAGCCACTTGGACAAGTAACTGCAATCAGATTACTGGCTTTTAAAGATTAACGCGTTAGATTACTATTTTCGGGGGAAAGTAATCAGATTACAATAACGCGTTACTAAGTACCGGCATCACTGGTAGTGGTTACTTCCTGGTCTATAGGGAGGCGTAGTGGTTACTTCCTGGTCTATAGGGAGGTGTAGTGGTTACTTCCTGGTCTATAGGGGCGTCTATACTTTCCGTAGCCGCATTTCTGGCAGACGTTTCTGGTCATGTGACATGTGCGCCCAATAGCGTGACGAGCTGTGTCTTTGCCCATTTCCACGTCAAACAGCCTGCAAACTACCTGGCGTTCTATCACCATGCTCTAAGACAAACTCTAACCTTAACCAACTTCGAAGATTGCCTAAGCTTAACCAGTGTAGAAACTGACGTCGGCCAATCAGAGAGCGTCTGCCAGAAATGCGGCTACGGAAAGTATACAGGCTCTATAGGGAGGTGTAGCGGTTACTTCCTGGTCTATAGGGAGGGAGGTGTAGTGGTTACTTCCTGGTCTATAGGGAGGTGTAGTGGTTACTTCCTGGTCTATAGGGAGGTGTAGTGGTTACTTCCTGGTCTATAGGGAGGTATAGTGGTTACTTCCTGGTCTATAGGGAGGTGTAGTGGTTACTTCCTGGTCTATAGGGAGGTGTGCGTGATTACGAAACCAAGCCGCATTTCTCGGAGACGCTCTCTGATTGGCCGACGCCTGTTTCTACACTGGTTAAGCTTAGGCACTCTTCGAAGTTGGTTAAGGTTAGAGTTTGTCTTAGAGCATGGCGATAGAACGCCAGGTAGTTTGCAGGCTGTTTGGCGTGGAAATGGGCAAAGACACAGCTCGTCACGGATTAGGCAAACACGTCAGTGGCTAATCAGAGAGCGTCAATCAGTGCCAATCAGAGAGCGTCTCCGAGAAATGCGGCTTGGTTTCGTAAGCACGCGGGAGGTGTAGTGGTTACTTCCTGGTCTATAGGGTGGTGTAGTGGTTACTTCCTGGTCTATAGGGAGGTGTAGTGGTTACTTCCTGGTCTATAGGGAGGTGTAGTGGTTACTTCCTGGTCTATAGGGAGGTGTAGTGGTTACTTCCTGGTCTATAGGGAGGTGTAGTGGTTACTTCCTGGTCTATAGGGAGGTGTGTAGTGGTTACGTCATTGCTGTTTCCGGCCGGTCCACCTCACAAAAATTGCAACGTATTTCCCCCATTGCCCATTTCTAAAAGTCTCGTTTAAAACAAATAAAGCATGAACATTTGCATGCTTTCTGTGCGTATTCATCCACAATCTACACATGCACATGAAAATATTCGCAATTAATCGAAAAAAAAAGAATTTATTTATTTATT
>NC_140174.1:120421748-120484635 GCF_963971535.1 Notolepis coatsorum | reverse complement strand
GAGAGAGAGATGGGGAGAGGGAGAGAGATAGAGTGAGATGGGGAGGGGGAGAGAGATAGAGTGAGAGAGAGAGAGAGAGAGATGGGGAGAGGGAGAGAGAGAGAGAGAGAGAGAGAGAGAGAGAGAGAGAGAGAGAGAGAGAGAGAGAGAGAGAAAGACACACACAGAGAGAGACAGGAGAGAGAAAGAGAGAGAGACACACAGAGAGAGAGAGAGAGAGAGAGAGAGAGAGATGAGAGAGAGAGAGAGAGAGAGAGAGAGAGAGAGAGAGAGAGAGAGAGAGAGCCACAGAGAGATAGGAGAGAGATAGGAGAGAGAGAGACAGAGGGATAGGAGAGAGAGAGATGGGGAGAGGGAGAGAGATAGAGTGAGATGGGGAGGGGGAGAGAGATAGAGTGAGAGAGATAGAGAGAGAGAGAGATGGGGAGAGGGAGAGAGATAGAGTGAGAGAGATAGAGAGAGATAGAGAACAGCACTAGTCAGAACATGTATCAGTGCTTGTAAAGTGACCATTAACACATTGAGTGCCAGCAGGGGGCGCACTATTTATCGCTTGAATGCCAGCCTTTTTTGGACTGATTTTTCGATATTTCTATATTCTATATTATGGCTATGTGTCTAATACGCCCGTCGCTTATCAAAGACTTGCTTGCAGTCAACATGTACGAAACGGATTGTCATTTTCCGGCTGATTTATGAAATGTTTTCAAATAAACGCTAGATTATCGATAGTATATGTGTACTTATGCACGCTAGAGAAGCGGGCTGAAAAATCGATTATCTATGACCTGGTCAGTGCTAACGTCATACACGCACATACACACATATGGGGACACGTTGCGAAATATGTGAAAAAAACATCTGATTACCCCAAGACTGGTAAAATAGATTCCTTACCTCACATCAGATGTTCTGCAAAAAGATTATTCCAATTCCTGATCGCCATTCCAAATATCGATCGCGTTTATTGATCCAACGTTAGGTACTCGAAACACATAATCCACGCTGCTCTGAGGGTCCACAATGAATGAAAAATGAATGGATATCGCTAATAAAAGCAATAACGATTAAATAACGAGATTTCTCGTGGCTGGCACTCAACTCATGGCATGAAATCATGAGATTTCTCGTGGCTGGCACTCAATGTGTTAAAGAAGCCAGACGTGCCGTTGCCTCTCTATCCAAGGCGTTACAACACCTATCTCTCCCTCTCTCTCTCTCTCCCTCCATCCATCCCTCCCCCTATCTCTCTCTCTCTCTCCCTCCACTCTCTCTCCCCCTCCCTCCCCCTCTCCCCCTCCCTCCCTCCCTCTCTCCCCCTACCTCCCTCTCTCTCCCCCTCCCAGAAGTGCACTGTCTCTCTATCCAAGGTGTTACGACACTAACGCAGATCAGAGAGGAGAATGACGTTTTTACAAAACGAAAAGATTTAAACAAAGTGCAGTACCAAGCAGAGCTCCTTTGCCTAGAGTTTGACATGTACAGTACAAATATAAAGAATTTCCCACTCTAGTCCAGAGCTCTAGATCTGTTACATTTTATTTATTTATACAATTTTATAAGTATATTCTATTCTACTTCTATTTTAATTTATATTCCATTTGACCTTGTATTTTAATCTACCATAATCGTGTGCCCGCTAATGTCGCACCAACGAGAAAATCTAATTCCTTGTACTTAAATCAAATTCAAAGACCTTCCTGCTTCTGATTCCGATTCTGCTCCTGATTCAGATTCTGACTCCCTAGATGCAGCACTGAACGGCACAGCCTGGGACGGCACTGGGACTTTACAATACATCACTGTGCCTCACTGCATCACTGTGCCTCACTGCATCACTGAGCACAGGGTGACAGTTACCATCTTCCCGGACTTTTACTTTTAAAACAACACTGTTCAATATTACACTTACTGTAGACTTCTGTATATTTTTACTGTATTTATTTACTGTATATTTTATACTAGAATGTATATACATAACATACGAAATGTGAATCCCGGTCCGTATTATTATTATCTTATTCTTAGGCCTATTTTATTCTTATGCTTAGGCAATTTGTTTTGTTATTCTTATTGGTGACTTTGTTCTGTCTAAATGTTTACTGTGAGCTATTTGTAGTGTCAAATTTCCCTCTGGATGATTAAAGTATTTCTATTCTATTCTATTCTATTATATTCTATTCTATTCTATTCTGATTCTGATTCTGATTCTAGTTCTGCTTCTGCTTCTGAATGGGGGCGCTGCTGCTGTACCTCGGGGGAGTGCAGGGAGTAGTTGGCGGGCAGTCTGTCCAGGGCGATGGGCAGACAGTACTGACCCGTCTGCAGTCGGTCACTGTTCAGGATAGGCAGCCACTGGGGACAAACACAGCGGACATGAGGAGGAGAACGTTCAGACATGAGGAGAAGAACGTTCAGACATGAGGAGGAGAACGTTCAGACATGAGGAGGAGAACGTTCAGACATGAGGAGGAGAACGTTCAGACATGAGGAGGAGAACGTTCAGACATGAGGAGGAGAACGTTCAGACATGAGGAGGAGAATGTTCAGACATGAGGAGAAGAACGTTCAGACACCACCATCTTAGGGCTGATCTCCAACAACAAGGAGGATGACTACCGGCTGGAGGTGGAGCGGACACTAACGTGGTGCAGAGAACACAACCTCATACTCAATGAAAGGAAGACAGTTGAACTCATCATTGACTTTAGGAAAACCACACCCACTAAAACACCCATGCTCATCAACAATCAACCCATTTCAGCCACAGACACATTCAAATTCCTAGGAACATACATCAGCAATAAACTAAACTGGGACCATCACACCACTCATCTACTCAAAACAGCCAATCAAAGACTATTTCATCTCAGACAACTCAAGATATACAAGGTCAGGAAGAATTTAATGGTCCAATTCTACACAGCCATAATACAAAACATCATATCATTATCCATTACTGTATGGTACGGCAACACACCCAAACACACACTACACAGACTAGATAGGATCATAAAAAGGGCATCCAAAATCATCAACTGCAAACTCCCCACCCTGGACTCCTTACACAAACATCACACCATCACACGTAGGGATGGGAATTGATGAGATTTTATCGATACGATTCCATTATCGATTCTGCTTATCGATCCGATTCTTTATCGGTTCCCTTATCGATTCCTGGTACATTTTATAATTTAAATACATTAATTGGAAATGCAACAGAACTAAGCTGGTTAGAATAACAACAAGCAACTTGACATTTCTAATTGTCATTTATCATTTATTGTTGAGCCCCCATGTCAGAAAAATACAAAAACTGTAAAAAATGTATTAACTATAGGCCTACACTTAAATAAAATAATGTATTTGAGAACTAATTTAATCTATTGAACTGTAGTTGCATTCAACAGGTAGTTATTGCAAAAGAGAATTTGTTAGCAATAACCTACCGGTACCTAAGACACGAGGAGGAGAAAGTTCAGTTCAGTTTCACAGTTCAGTAAAAGAATGTGAATCACTACCCACCTTCAAAACCGCCCTCAAAGAGCACCTACGGGAAGCTGCAATTCTAAACTGGCCCCCGTAGATGTCCAAACCCCCCACCCACCCACCCGCCCAACCCCTCCTAATGTACAGTTTCCTCCCCCTCAAATCTATATATTTTCTGTTAGGATCTCTGGTAAACAATACTGTATATTTGTATATCTTGAATGAGCTGCAGGTACTATGAGCTGAAGGTACCATGAGCTGCAGGTACTATGAGCTGAAGGTACTATGAGCTGAAGGTACCATGAGCTGAAGGTACTATGAGCTGCAGGTACCATGAGCTGAAGGTACTATGAGCTGCAGGTACTATGAGCTGCAGGTACTATGAGCTGAAGGTACTATGAGCTGCAGGTACTATGAGCTGAAGGTACATGAGCTGCAGGGTACCATGAGCTGAAGGTACTATGAGCTGAAGGTACTATGAGCTGCAGGTACTATGAGCTGCAGGTACTATGAGCTGAAGGTACTATGAGCTGAAGGTACCATGAGCTGCAGGTACTATGAGCTGCAGGTACTATGAGCTGAAGGTACCATGAGCTGCAGGTACTATGAGCTGAAGGTACCATGAGCTGCAGGTACTATGAGCTGCAGGTACTATGAGCTGCAGGTACTATGAGCTGAAGGTACCATGAGCTGCAGGTACTATGAGCTGCAGGTACTATGAGCTGCAGGTACTATGAGGCTGAAGGTACCATGAGCTGCAGGTACCATGACCTCATCACAGCTGAAGGAACAGGTCTTACTGAGAATCCGATGAGCGTCTCACAGCTGCCCGCCTGGGTCTGCTTCTGCTGGCAGCTGATGTGGTAGAAGGTGAACAGCAGGTGGTGTCGCTCGTCAGGCAGGCGGGCAGGAGCAACTTTACCTCCTCATAGAAGTCTGGAGACCTGAGAGGAGATGGGGGGGGGGAGGAGGGGGGAGAGGAGAGAGGGGAGAGGGGAGGGAGGGAGGGGGAGGGAGGAGGGGATGGAGGAGGGGAGGAGGAGGAGGGGGGAGGGAGGAGGAGGAGGAGGAGGGGAGAGGGAGATGGAGGAGGAGAGAGGAGGAGGAGGGGGGGGAGGAGGGGGAGAGGAGAGAGGGGAGGGAGGGAGGGAGGGAGGAGAAGAGAGGGGGAGGATGAGGAGAGAGGGGAGAGGCAGGAGGAGGGAGGGAGGAGGAGAGAGAGGAGAGGGGGAGAGAGGGGGATGGAGGAGGAGGAGGGGGAGGAGGGAGGAGGAGAGAGGGGGAGAGGGAGAGAGGGAGAGAGGGAGGGAGAGTGAGAGGGGAGAGGGAGAGAGAGGGAGGGAGGAGGAGAGAGGGGGAGAGGGAGGAGGAGGAGAGGGAGGAGGGGAGAGGGGGAGAGGGAGGGAGGGAGGGAGGAGAGAGGGGGAGAGGGAGGGAGAGGAGGAGAGGGAGGGAGAGAAGGAGAGGAGAGGGAGGAGGAGGAGGGAGGGAGGGAGGGGGAGAGGGAGGGGGAGGGAGGAGAGAGGGGGAGGAGAGGGAGGGAGGAGGAGAGAGAGGGATGGAGGAGGAGAGGGAGGGAGAGGGAGGAGAAGAGAGAGGGAGGGAGGAGAGAGGGAAAGAGGGAGGGAGGAGAGAGGGGGATAGGGAGGGAGAGAGGGAGATATAGAGAAAGATGGAGGGAGAGAGGGAAAGAGAGGGAGGGGGAGATGGAGGAGGAGAGAGGGAGAGGGAGGGAGGATGAGTGAAGGGGAGAGGGAGATATAGAGATGGAGGGAGGGAGGGAGGGGAAGAGAGGGAGGGGGAGAGAGGGAGGCAGGGGGATATAGAGAGATAGATAGAGGGAGAGAGAGATAGAGATAAATAGAGAGAGATATAGAAAGAGATATAGAAATAGAGATAGAGAAATAGAGAGATAGAGTGGGAGAGAGTGAGAGAGAGGAAGGGAGAGATGGGGAGAGAGATAGGAGAGAGATACATAGAGATAGAGAAATAGAGATAGATGGAGAGAGAGAGAGAGAGAGAGAGAGAGAGAGAGAGAGAGAGAGAGAGAGAGAGAGAGAGAGAGAGAGAGAGACAGTCAGTCAGTCCATGTGACAAGGAGAAGCTACAGTATAATGTACAGAGTGATTCATGCAGAGTGCTCTTACTTGTTGTGGTAGGTAACAGGTGTGTAGACCTCCCGCACAAATTCGGGGCCATTTGATTTTCCAAAAATGACCTAAGGATTGTTAGAAAAACAAAACACGGTAGATAAAAATATCGACTCCCTCCATGTCAAATTTAAATGGTAAATGGCTGCTTTTTTATATAGCGCTTTTATCCAAAGCACTTTACAATTTGTTCCTCACATTTGACCCATTCACTCACACACCGACGGCGGAGGCAACCATGCAAGGTGCCAACCTGCTCATCGGGAGCAATTAGGGGTTAAGTGTCTTGCTCAAGGACACTTGGACACGCTGCCCGGGAGGAGTGGGAATCGAACCGGGAACCTTCTGATTACCAGATTTATCACATGTCCTCCTTAGAACAAAATCTGCAGAATGCCTCTTAAAAATGTAGAGATTATCAAATTGAAGAATTATTCAATTCAGGGTATCTGCAAGTGACATTTAAGAATTATTTTTAATTTATATATATATTATTTTTTTATTTTTTATTTTTTTCCCCATCCCAATGTTAGTCGTTATGACAATCCCGTTATGCCAATCCCCTTCCTGGTCGTTGCGCACTCTACCCCCTACCGTCGGTCTGGGAGGGCGGAGACTATCACATGCTTCCTCCGACACGTGTAGCCAGCCCACCACTTATTTTCACCTGGCAGCGCGGACTCTCACTGGGAGAGTGTAACGTGTGAAAGGTCACCTACCTCTCCCAGATCCTTCCCTTTCGTGATTCACTGTGTCGAAAGCCTTTGATAAATCTAAGAAAATGCCTAAAGTATATTCATTTTTCTCCAGTGCAGCTGTAATTTTTTCTCTAAGGTGCATATATGTAGAGTATTTTTTTCTAAAGCCATACTGATGTTCGAACAAGATATTTTTATCATCTAGAATGTTTCATGATTCTACTATATACCAGCTTTTCAAGAATTTTTGAAAAACAAGGTAGTATCGATATAGGACGATAGTTTGAGAATACAGAGGGGTCATCAGCTTTAAACAGTGGTATAACCTTGGCAACTTTGAAGGCTTGAGGGATAGTGCCCGATTCAAGGGACATGGACAAAATGAATGATAAAGGATCAATAATTGAAGATGCAACCTTTTTGATCAAAGAGGCTGGAATTTCATCATGGCCAGGAGAAGTTTTTTAGGCTCATAATAATATCAAGTACTTCTGAGGTCTTTACAGGCTCAAAAGCATTTAGAGAAGCATACTCTTTACTTATAAAATCAGTTGGAGAACCATGAGCATTGCCTATATGTTTTGCAAGACATGGTCCCACATTCACGAAGAAGTTGTTAAAACTATTCGCAATTTGGGAGGGCTCTGTTATCTTATCCGTACCATCCTGAAATTCAGTTGTGGATGGAAAAGAGGAGTGTCTCATATTGAGTAATGTTTTCAGGGTGTCCCATGTCGATTTAATATTGTTTGAAGAGCTAATAAATTGGTCACTATAATAATCCCGTTTGGCATTTCTAAGAAGATGATTATGTTTATTCCTGTATGTCTTATATGAAGCATACTTTAATGGAGTAGGACTTTGTAAATATTTTTTATATAATTTATTTTTCTTTAGAGCAGATTTTCTAAGTTCAATGGCGAACCATGGTTTGTTCAAGTTTGCAACGTTTTTGTTACTTTTAGTTATAAGAGGAAAACATTGGACAAAAACTAAATAGAATTTGGTATAAAAATTATTATAAGCTGTATTTTCATTTTGCACCTCGTAGACTGTTTCCCAGGACAATTCTGCCAACATTTCTCTGAAGTTGATAATATTTATATCATTGAACCTTCGAAATTAAAACCTCTTTGGTTTAGACATAATTGACTTATCATGGAGAATAGAAAGTTGAAAAACAGGCATATGATCGGAGATATCAGTATAAAGAATGCCGGATTTTACAACATTTACATTTGCATTTGTAAAAATATTATCTATTAGTGTAGAAGATGTACAAGTTATTCTTGTAGGCTTGCTAATTAAAGGATAAAAGTAATTGGAAGACAGTATGTTTGAGAGGTCATCTATGTGGTGTTTTATTTCCTCATTTAGAAGGTCGATATTAAAATCACCTAGTAAATAACACATTTTACTCTCCTTATCAATTTGTTCCAAGATATCTAATAGACCTACTTTGAACTTGTTGATGTCTGTATTAGGAGGACGATATATACAACCTACAATCATTCTTTTATTCTCATTCGGAGCAATAGATTGAACCTCTAGAAAAACAGATTCACAGTTACAGTCATGAAACTTCACTTCAAGGTCAGATCTCTGTTTAAATTCCAGACCATTTTGAACATAGAGAAACTCCACCACCTCTGCCTTCTCTACACCTATGTGTGGCTGTATAGTCGGTGATTTCAAATAGCGAGGTAATTTCCTCTGTAAGCCATGTTTCAGTTAGTGCTATAATTGAGAATACATGGTTCAGTGATGAGAGATAATGGTAGAAATGGTCATAGTTTTTGGGAAGACTTCTTATATTTAGATGTAGAGTAGAAAAGATGTTGGTCATATTGAAGGCTGAAATAAAGGAGTTAAAATGATTTTCAGAAAAATAATCACATGAAGATGAATCATGAACAATATCATGCGAGTCAACCTTTGTAGATACATTTCTTTTTGACAAAAATAAGTCAGGATTAAATGAATTATTATAGTCCCTGTCATCATTTTGGAGTTGCAATGAATGAAAAACATTTTTGATTGTTACATTAGATTGAGTATTATCAGTAGGAGGATTACAACATGAGATCATTCCCCTTTCAGCGTGTGCACACTGGGCTTGTTTAGACATGAGATATCATGAGTGAGTGGATACATGGAAAGCCTTGGGCGACAGGGCGGTCAGGTGGCGTAACGGAGATTGCGTTCGTCACCAACCCCGGAGCGGCTGGATTCGCCTGTTCGAATCCAGCTCACAGCTCCGGGGTTGTCACCAGCTTGGCTGGCCGTTCACACTAATACAATTGGCAGTATTAGAGGGTGGGAGAAGCTGGCGGGGTGGGTCCGGGTCGTTGTAAACAGCGACTCCTACAGTTCGGTCGGGGCGCCTGCTCAGCGCGGATAGGATCTAAGGGGATAGTGTGATCCTTCCACACGCTACGCCCTCTCAGTGAGAATCCGCGCTGCCAGGTGAAAAGAAGCGGTTGATTGGCTGGACGTGTGTCGGAGGAAGCACGTGGTAGCCTCCACTCTCCCAGACCGACTGTGGGGGGTAAGTGCGCAGCGACCAGGAAGGGGATTGGGAATTGGCATAACGACTAACATTGGGGTGGGAGAAAATCGGAGGAAAAAGGAGGGGGAAAAATATAAAAAAAAAAATAAAAAAAAAAGAAAGCCTTGGGCGACAGTTTATTACTTCTACTTATTAGAGCTGTTTTGCTGTTCTCTCCTGGGTTGCACGATGAGTCTATCATATTTCAGATAGGCCCATTCTCCCCTTGCTCTTGCGGCTCTCATCTGAGGTAGAAGTTCTTTACGTTTTTGGCGCACAGCATCCGAGAAGTCTTCATTCATATAAATGTTGGTGCCTTTTAGATTGTTAGCTTTTGAGAGAATTGCCTGTCTATCTTTATACCTGAATAACTTCACTAACATAGATCGTGGCCTCTTGCCATCACCATCAGCCGATGGCCTTCCAATACGGTGTGCTCGTTCCATTTCTATATGCTTTTGATAAATTTTCATTTTTTCACTTAAGATTTCTCTGAATTTGAAGGGGGCGGAGCTGAGCGATCATGGAGTAGACGTGTTTCACGAGAGCTCCCTTCTACCGTGCAGAATATACGTTTCTCCCCATTAGTCTTGTTGTTTTTTGTCTGCTTGTTAAGTCGTCGCGTTTCAAATACTGTCGTCGACTTTTTTCGACTTTCTGCAATGTCGGTGGTGGAAACCAGATCCATGAGCGCCCCAGCCAGCAAACCACCACCGGGCCTGGCCGCACCATCGCCCGGTGTCGGTGAGATAATCGAAGCTGTGCTCTCGATCATGACCAAGCTCCATGCAGAATCTGAGACACGCTTCGCTGAAACACAAAGGAAAGTGCTGGCGGATTTTTGTGATAAACTTCATCGAGAGATATCAGAAGAAATAAGGTTGGCGGTCGTCCCGCTGATAGACAAGATGGAGTCGCTGCACGCTGTCTCCTCGGCTAATGCTATCGAACTAGCTGCGCTAACGACGGAGGTATCATTACAGGGCGAGAAGATGGTGGATCTAGAGTCCTCCCTGCTGGCTAGGCAGGCTGAAGTTACCAAACTACAGTCGGTAATTGTGGAAATACAGTCCCGGGAGAGACGCTACAACATCAGGATTGTTGGAGTACCGGAAGGCAACGGGGAAGGCCGTCTCTCTGAGACCATGCCGGAATTGCTGCAAAAAATACTGGGGAATGACGTCCTCCCCTCCCCTCCTGTCTGTGAGTCGGCCTACAGAGCGGGCAGGTCCACTCCTGGACTGAACAAGGAACCGAGGCCCATCATCGTCAAGCTGAACAGGCTTCAGCAGAGGGAACTCATCATGCGGTCGGCTCGTGCCAGAAGGGGTAACCTAAGGCTTGGCGATCACAAAGTGGCCATTTTCGAAGACTTTACGCCGGAGGTTCAAGCACAGAGAGGCGAATACAAATTGGTCCTGTCCAAGCTATGGAAACTAGGCCTGAGGCCCACGCTATTCGCTCCCGCGAAATTATCTGTGTTGGATAAGGTCGATGGTCGGCGTTCATTTTGGTCGTTGGCTAAAGCGAAGGAATATCTCGAGGGGATACCCGAGACTGTAGCTTGATAACTATATCGGGTGAGTGACTTGGCAATGTGGGCCTGAATACATTGTTAGGGCCGGCTATTCACAAACACTTGCTGTCATGCCCGGACATGCTAACTGCCCACTGCCCATCCAACTAGCGGGGCTTCCCAATGACTTCTGTTACTTGCTAATGCTGACCTCATGGTCGTACTTGTGCGTCGCCTATATGGAAGCTAGCGAGCTAGCTGAACAATGTTCATAGACTCTAATGTGCTATCCGGATTCATCACTAGCTTACGCGCTAGCCTCGGGCTAGCTAGCGGGCTGCGTCTATCGTCTGCGCTGAGACATTCGAGACCCGTTAATATTTACGCACTTTGGTTGTTGTTGCTGTTTAAGTGTAATCGGTTCGCACAATTCAACGGTGATCGGGTCCTTAACTAACTTTTTGTATGCTTTTATTTTTATATCCAGGCTGTTTTGAGCTTTGGGCTCCGGTAGGAGAAGATCGGTTGAATATATATATAAACAATATATGATAACAGGTTGTGTCAGGTATGGCTTATTACCATCCCCGGGTTAATGAATGTGTTTAATTCTATTCTTACATAGGTTATGTCATTCCAGCCGTTGTGCCTGATCAGAGGGGCTGTTACAGGTGTGCACTTTGACCATAACCCCCTTTTCCCCTTCTTATTATTGTCGTTGTTTAAATGATGTTTAAATGACATTTGTTTGCACAATTTCCCTGGGATCCGATCCTACCTTAGACTATCTGCTGGTATGCTCTAATTAAATTTTGTTTTGAATTTTCCTTTATCCATTTGTGCTATAACATTGCGACGTTGATGCGCGGACTCGGAAATAGATGGTTGCAGGGTTGATGTTGAGTTGTTATATAATAATGACTATTTCTTTTTCCCATTATAGTTATCTCATGTTAGGGCCAAGGCTCACGGTGGTTTTCGACCGATATCTTTATTGAAACAATATATGATAACAGGTTGTGTCAGATATAGCTTATTACCATCCCCGGGTTAATGAATGTGTTTAATTCTATTCTTACATAGGTTATGTCATTTCAGCCGTTGTGCCTGATCAGAGGGGCTGTTACAGGTGTGCACTTTGACCATAACCCCCTTTTTTCCCTTTCTTATTATTGTCGTTGTTTAAAGAACATCTGTTTGCACAATTTACCTGCGACCCGATCCTGCCTTAGACTATCGGCTAGTATGCTTTAATTAAATTTTGTTTTGAATTTTCCTTTATCCATTTGTGCTATAACATTGCGACGTTGAAGCGCAGACTCGGAAATAGATGGTTGCAGGGGTGATGTTGAGTTATTATATAATAATGGCTATTTTTTCCATTATGGTTATCTCATGTTAGGGCCAAGGCTCAGGTGGTTTTCGACCGATATCTTTATTGATTTTATTTGTATTATTATTTGTGTTTATTGGACTAGTGGGGGTTTAATCAGGGGTTTATCTAGAGGGGGGTCGGAGTGGGGAGCGTCTTATTGGATCCATGACTCCAGTGGGAAATGATAGGAAGATGACCATCCTTAGTGGATGGGACATAGGGAGGGGATTGGAGAGTGGGTATAGGAGGGCTTATAATAGGACGGGTGGGTTAGGGTTTAGAGTAGAAGGAGGGTGGGTTGTAACTGGGGTGGTATTTTTATGTGTTTTATGTACTGTTGTCTTATATGTGTGTAATTGTTCCTCCTCTGAACTCCTGGGATTGACCGTCTGGGCCCGCCTGGATCAGCGCCTCTGTACTCAGCCTGGCTGCACTGGTATGTTCTCTACGCATTTAGACAAACTCGACCATGGCTAAATTGAATATTTTAATTTGGAACGCAGGAGGTCTTAACGCCCCACACAAGCGTGCCAGTGTCCTTTGGTTATTGAAGAGAAGAAATATTGACATTGCTCTCCTTAGTGAGACGCATTTATTGGTGGGTGATGTGTCAAGGCTAGCAAATCGACAATATCACGTTATCTCCTCATCCTCAGCCGATGATAAGACGAAAGGAGTCGTCATAGTTACAAGACGTAACCTTGATATCAAAGTCCTGGATGTGTGGTCGGACACGGAGGGAAGGATTACTATAGCAAAAGTTGAGTTCTCTCATAGGAAGATGGCAATAATAGCATTGTATGCCCCTAACACATTTGATTCAGCGTTCTATAATACAATCACGAAGAATATGTTGGAATTTACTGGATACGCTCTCATTGTGGGTGGCGATTTTAATGCGTGCTGGGATGCGGAGATGGATAGGTCCGGATCCTCTGAAACAAGCGACCAAAAACGGTCCTCTAAGGCCCTCAGGATGTGGGCCCAGGACACTGGGCTCGCAGACCTATGGCGCTTATCCAATCCCACCCTCAAGGATTACTCTCACCTGTCTGCCAGACACAAAACCTTCTCTCGAATAGACTATGCATTCGCATCCCCTAATTTGTTTGATAGTTTCGACGTCTCATTGGTTCCCCTGGCTCTCTCGGACCACAAGGGGATTTTCCTTGTGGCAACCTTTGGCAGGCTCTCCACGAGAGCTCCCAGGTGGCGTTTTAACTCAACCTTATTAAAGAACGATGATTTCTGTTCTGAGTTCAGGAGTAAACTAGCTGAATTCTTGCAGATCAATGTTGGCACGGTCGATGACCCCAGGGTCCTATGGAACGCATTGAAAGGATTTATCAGGGGTCATGTCACACTTTTCGCCTCCAACTTACGTAAATCCCGGTCAAAAAAACTAGAAGGACTGGAAACATTATATGCGGATCTATACGCATCTTTGCAAACTAACTATAGTGAACGACTAAACACACAACGTAAGATAGTCAAGAAGGAAATAAACTCCATACTTAAACAACAGTCTGAGTTCTTGATACATAGGACAAGGCAAAATTACTACTTTCACGGCTCCAGGCCTAGCCATCTATTGGCAATGAAAATACGCTCGAATGATCATTTCTCGGATATCCCCTCGATCAAGACGCGACAGGGTACAATCACTACTGATTCGAAAAAGATCAACGACACTTTTAAAGAGTTTTACTCACAGTTATATAGCTCAGAGGTTAATCTCGACGACTCTAAATTTGAATCGTTCATTGGCGGGCTTGAGATACCCCACATTTCTGAGGAAGAGGCTAAGGAACTGGGGAAACCGATCACCCTTAATGAACTAAGGGAGACGATTGCTGAAATGCAGAGGGGTAAGGCACCAGGCTGGGATGGTATTCCACCCGAGGTGTATTTAGCTTTCTGGGACCAACTGGGTCCATTGATGCTCGATATGATCAATTACGCTATCGAACAAGGGGAGTTCTCAAGAGATGTCAACATGGCGTTGATTTCTTTACTTCTCAAGAAGGACAAAGATCCCAATGATTGTGGTAGCTATAGGCCCTTGAGTCTTCTCAGGGCTGATTTAAAAGTGTTTGCCAAGGTGCTGGCCCGTCGCCTGCAGAGATTTATGACGGTATTGGTACACTGCGATCAAACCGGTTTTATCCCGGGGCGCCTGGCTGCAGATAATCTTAGGAGGCTGTTGCATGTAGTCGATAACAGTAAAGACAATACAGCTCCGTCCACTGTTCTGTCGTTGGATGCCATGAAGGCGTTTGACAGACTAGAATGGTCATACCTGTGGAAGGTACTTGAGGTCATGGGTCTTGGAAATAATTGTATTCATATGATTAAAGTCCTGTATGCCTCGCCGTCGGCAATGATACTGACAGGCAAAAACTGTTCCACACTTTTCCCAGTCTCCAGATCTTCTAGACAGGGTTGTCCTCTGAGCCCGGGACTATTCGCGCTTTCCCTCGAACCATTGGCCCAATTTATTAGGCAATCAGAGGACATCGTCCCCATAATGATCAATAATGCACCACACAAAATTGCTCTCTATGCGGATGACCTACTGATTTTTATGGATGACCCTTCCCGGTCGGCCACAAAATTATTGGAAATAATCGACGACTTTGGTAAATTGTCAGGCTTCAAGATTAACTGGAACAAATCAGCCTGCCTACCTCTTAATGAGCTGGCCAAGGCGGTGCGACTACCAGCTGATATCCCCATAGTGGAACATTTTAAATACTTAGGTATAGAGATATTCCCCACGCTGAGTCAAACTACTAAGTACAACTTCACGGGTACTTATGATAAAATACGCCAGGATCTAGACAGATGGTCATCCCTTCCTAACTCCCTACAAGCCCGAGCTTCCATAATCAAAATGAACGTTCTGCCTAGGATAAATTTTTGTTAGCTCAATGCTCCCCCTGCCCCCTCCAATAGACCACTGGCGCAAGGTACAATCGATGGTATCTAAGTTTATCTGGAATAACAAACGCCCGAGAATCAAAAGAGCTACTACTCAACGTAGGAAACCAGATGGGGGCCTCGCAATCCCTGATTTTAAGCTTTATTTCTGGTCCTTTTCACTGAGACCTCTGATGTGCTGGCTAGACCCTGTAGATGCTGTATCTTGGCGCTCCTTAGAAGCGGCGGCGGTCTCACCGCTAAGATTGCAGGATGTGGTGTACTCCACTGTCTCTATTTCGAAATGCCGGCTGAGGTATGGACCGATCATAACTCACGTGATCCAAACGTGGCGTAATGTACAGAGGTCGTGTGGGGTTAAATGCCCATGGCACCTGGACTCTCCAATTTTTAATAACCAGCAATTACTTGTTGGGCAAAAGCCGGTTAATATTCCTCAATGGCAAAGGAGGGGGGTACATACTCTGGAGGATATTTATGATAAGAACGGCCTCCGTGCGTTTCAGGACTTAAGAGAATTTTATGATCTTCCCGGCGAGTCCTTCTTTCTTTATCTTCAACTAAGGTCAGCGCTGAGGGCGCATGGTGTGCCGTGGGCTCAAGCTCTGCACCCACACCCCTTCTTCAGGCTCATAGTGGACAGGACGACCTCCAGAGGGTTTGTCTCAGACTTTTATACGCTCTTAATTCAATCCACGTATAAAAATCTATCATTGGATACAATCTGGCGTGTGGATATCCCATTATCCCGGAGTTGGACCCCGAGTTTGACTGGGATGATGTTTGGGCAAATGTGGCATTGTCTTCCCGCAACCCCAATCACCAGCAAATTAATTTTAATTATATTCATAGGACCTAACTTACACCTAGGAAGCTATTTGCTATGGGACTGGTAACCGACTCTCGGTGCACTTTGTGCTCTCAAAAGGCCACTGGCACTTATATGCATATGTATTGGGATTGCCCACCAGTGGCCCGCTTCTGGAGGTCAATAACGGACAAACTTTCAGATCTGTGTGGCTTAACTATCCCATTCTCAGCTGTTACGCTACTCCTGAACGATATAACGACACTACCTGCGTCTGTTCAACTAAAAAGGGTTGTCCTAGCGGGTGTCACAGCAGCGAAGAAGCTAATAGCAATGAGATGGAAGGAGCCTGAGAAGCTCACAGTGATTAACTGGTCCCTAACACTATTGGATGTGATTTATCTGGAGATATCCACGGCGCGGGTGATCGGGGTGGGACAGGCAGGTATTGACCTGTGGTTTGCAGCAGCCGAAAAGGTCAGGACCGCCGTGTGCGGCTGAGCGGGGTTGAGGTGCGTGTTCGGGTGAGTCCGGCGGTCTCTTGGGAGGGGGAGGAGGAAATGTTTTGTCTGTCTTGTCTTTTGTCTTGTCCTCTTGAGTTTAGCTGGGGTCTATTTAACTATTTCTTCACTGGTTGGCCACTTTTACACGGTCTCTGTGAGTCTATGGAACACCTCGACAGGTTTTTGTTTTTTCATGAAGGTTCATTGCTCTGTTTTCGAGTCGTGTTCTCAAAAAATGGTCCTTGTGGTGGATTGGAGATGTACGTTTTATTAATATAGGGTCACACGGCCGGGAATCGGGGCTGAACACTGGGAAAGACCATTTATTAGATAGTACCCCTTGGAATTAAAATGTAGAAGGTTGAACTCTGTTTTCTTTTCTCTTTGTCTGTATAATAATAATAATAATGGATTGGATTTATATAGCGCTCTTCTCTGACTCAGAGCACTTCACAGAGTCCATTATTCGTTCATACACAGTCATCCCGGTGGTGGTAAGCTACAATTGCAGCCAGAGCTGCCCTGAGGCAGACTCACGGAAGCGTGGCGAATAATCAACGCCTACGGCCCCTCCGACCACCACCAACATTCATTCACATGCATACACATTCATACGAGGCAAGTAGGTTAAGTGTCTTGCCCAAGGACACAACGGCAGTGGGATGGACATGGGCTTGAGCGGGATTCGAACCACCAACCCTTCGATCATTGGACGCCCCGCTCTACCCCTGAGCCACACCGCCCCACAAATTGTATTAGTCTGTATTATTATTGTTTTTGTTATTTTCTTGTGAAGTTCTATGTATTGTGATTGTGGTTAATGTGTTGTCTTGTTTCATGTGAATAATAATAATAAAAAATTTGATAAAAAAAAAAGATTTCTCTGAATTTATGGCGGCTACGTGGCGTAGTGGGCAAGGCGCTCGCCACGAATGCAGAGACGCTGGGATCGCCTGTTCGATCCCAGCGCTCCACATTGCTTTCAGTTTAGCTGGTCGTTCATACTAATACACATTGGCCGTATTAGGGGGTGGGAAACTGATGGGTGGGGATCGGGCGTTGTGGACAGCGACTCCTACAGGTCGGTTGGTGCGCCTGCGCAGTAGAATCAGGAAGTGTCGGGGGCAGCGTGAGCCTCCCACGCGTTACTCCTCGCCACTGAGAGATCGAGCTGCGCAGGTGAAAAGATGCGACTGCTGTTACCTCAAGTACCGGAGGGGACTTGTGCTATGTATGACTTAGTCCACATTGCAGCCGGCTTGTGGGAGGCAAGAAACAGCGTTCGTGACAGGGGAGGGTTGAATTGGATGATACGAAATTGGGATGGGAGGAAAATATAGAAAAATGGGAGAAAAAGTGGATCAAAAAAAGATTTCTCTGAATTTCTTTTCAGAGTGTAACGTGTGGAAGGTCACACTACCTCTCCCAGATCCTTCCCTTGCTGTGCAGGCGCCCCGACCGAACTGTAGGAGTCGCTGTTTACAACGACCAGGACCCACCCCACCGGCTTCCCACCCGCTGACACTGCCAATTGTGTTAGTATGGACGTCCGGCCAACCCGGAGGCACCACAGCTGGATTCGATCCCACTGGCTCTGTGGTGGTAGACAGACGCTTAGTCCGCTGTGCTACCCGGCCGCCTACAACATTTAAGACTTTTATAAGATGTTTTTATTAGGGCTGTCAGTTTATCGTGTTAATAAAATTATCGCGTTATGAAAATGTACTCAAAATTTATAAAAAACTATATATATTTTTTTTTATCTCATTCATTCCATAAGAACGTAGAATACACATTTACAGACTTTTTTTTAATATGGTCCATTTGCATGTTCTTGGTATCTGATTCTAGGGACATCTATGGATCTCAAGGAATGTATTCCCAGTGTCAGAAATACTGTGTCTGTTACTAGGCTTGACTAGTAAAAAGAGTAATACCTGTACAAATGAAATCTAAGACTTTTTAATACCTTCTAGGGCCTCAAATTGAGGATACTTTTTAAGTGTTTTTTGA
The DNA here is from genome assembly GCF_963971535.1 of Notolepis coatsorum. Lineage (NCBI taxonomy): Eukaryota > Metazoa > Chordata > Actinopteri > Aulopiformes > Paralepididae > Notolepis > Notolepis coatsorum. The sequence continues at coordinate 120,466,592 of NC_140174.1, read as the reverse complement.
AAGTTCTTATGCATTTTTGTTGTTCTTCTTAGCTGTATTTATTTTAATAAAAAAATCGTATGTACCTTAGATACTATGTATGTATATGTGCTTCATTACATGTATATATATACATTCATTCCAATTATTCGCCTGTTCTATTCTCCATCCATCCATCATCCACAGCAACACTATATTATCACAGACATCCCGTTGGGGGATCCCCTTTGAAGGGCCCATCTGAGGTCTCTCTCCTCCACGTGGTGCTTTTCTCCCCTATTGCAAGGTTTTTAGTGAGTCCTCTTCATTGGGGAAAGTCTGGGGGTGTTGCATATTTGGATTTCATGGTGGTTTTTAGTTTTTGATCTATTGTGATGTTTCTTCTTGATTTGTACAGTCCATGGGGGCTATTCCATGTGATCTCGGGCTATACAAATACATTTGATTTAAGACTTTTTAATACCCTGCAGACACCCTGCAATTGCAACCAAAGACATCGGAGTCTGATATATAAATAGAGTCTGGGAAGTAAGGTGTTTTAGTTTGTGGTTTCTGTGCTGAGCTCACAGGCTCGCTCTCTCTCTCTCTCTCTCTGTATCTCTCTCTCCCTCTCTCTCTCTCTCTGTATCTCTCTCTCCCTCTCTCTCTCTCTCTCTGTATCTCTCTCCCTCCCTCAGCTTACAGGCAGAGCTGCTGGCGTCCTCTCTCTCTCCCTATCTCTCCCTCCCTCCCTCACTCTCTCTCTTACAGGCAGAGAGCTGCTAGCATCCTCTCTCTCTCTCTCCTTCCCTCCCTCCCTCCCTCCCTCCCCCCTCCCTCAGCTTACAGGCAGAGAGCTGGCAGGGTCCTCTCCACTCAGGAACTGGATCTTGATGGTGATGTTCCGCGCAGACGTCAGTCTGTTCACAAAGTTCAGCCTCTGAGGATAAACATACAGCAGGTTCCTACAGAGAGACGGAGAGATGGAGAGAGGGGGAGAGAGAGGGGGAGGGGGAGAGAGAGAGAGAGAGGGGGGGGAGAGAGGGGGAGGGGGAGAGAGAGAGAGGGGGGGGGGGAGAGGGGGAGAGGGGGAGGGAAAGAGGGGGAGGGAGAGAAAGATAGAGAGGGGGGAGAGAGAGATAGAGAGAGGGGGGGAGAGATGGAGAGAGGGGGAGGGAAAGAGAGAGAGAGGGGGAGGGAGAGAGAGATAGAGAGAGGGGGGAGAGAGAGAGACAGATAGGGGGGAGGGGAGAGAGGGGGGGGAGAGAGCGGGAGGGAGAGGGGGGAGGGAGAGAGGGGGGAGAGATAGAGAGAGAGGGGGGGAGAGAGAGGGTGGGGAGAGAGAGAGAGCGGGGGGGAGAGAGAGTGATAGAAAGGACGTTTCTGTTTAATACACTTCTATTTTTTAGTAAAGGTTTGAGAACAGGCGTAAACAGTGATGTAGTATAATTTAGTATAATAAAACTCCAGTCGATGATCACAGTAACGGTAATATTCAACCATATAAAACTTTTTATATACCGTATATATTTTTTTTTGTATTATTTAGTTTTATCTCAATGTCATACAACGTCCTACAATATATCCTACGGATTTCAATCATGAATATATATACCGGCCTAAAGAAAGGTGGCAAACCTCTATTATTTCACACGTAAAAAGTAAAACTTAGTTTAGGTGGGTTTACCGTCCAGTGTGCATGTTGTCTTTTACCAATGCACTTGCAGTTCCGCGTTCGGGTTCCGCGATCTGAGCCAATCGCGTTAAGCCTATTTCTGCCTCTAACAGCCTGCTAGCTAGCTAACGCCTAGTTCTATCACTGGTTAAGCTCTTTCGAAGTTGGTTAAGGTTAGAGTTTGGAATCAGGGCTGGTGGTCTTATCGCCCTGCTCTAAACCAAACTCAAACCTTAACCAACTTCGAAAGAGTCGCCAAGCTTAACCAGTGATAGAACTAGGCGTCATGCGATTGGCTCTGAGAGAAACGTCACTGGCCAATAAGATCGCGGAAAACTGGGCGGCTAGGTGGTGTAGTGGGCAAGGCACTCGCCACCAGTGTGGAGACGCTAGGATTCGCGTGTTCGAATCCAGCTCTCCACATTGTTTTTCAGTTTGGCTGGTCGTCCGCAGTAATACACATTGGCCGTATTACGGGGAGGGAAAACTGAAGGGTGGGGATCGAACGTTGTGAACAAGCGACTCCTACAAGTCGGTTGGTGCGCCTGCGCAGTAGAATCAGGAAGTGTCGGGGGCAGCGTGAGCCTCCCACGCGTTACTCCTCGACACAGAGATCGAGCTGCGCAGGTGAAAAGATGCGACTGCCGTTACCTCAAGTACCGGAGGGGACTTGTGCTATGTATGACTTAGTCCACATTGCAGCCGGCTTGTGGGAGGCAAGAAACAGCGTTCGTGACAGGGGAGGGTTGAATTGGATGATACGAAATTGGGATGGGAGAAAATATGGAAAAATGGGAGAAAAAGTGGATCAAAAAAAGATCGCGGAAAACTGCAAGTGTGTTGGTAAAAGACTACACGCGTCCAGTGCTTCCTGAGTGTAAAACCTGACAGTTCCAAAACACACCACAAGATGGTGCTGTGATGACACAGTGTCGAGAAAAGCAAGGTAACTGCAGTCAAGTGTTTACTGTTTGCCTGTGGTCAAAACACAACAGCACGATCCGTCTTGGAACTTGGGACTACAAGGAAACACCCCGGATTCCATTCCAGTCGTACAACGTGCAATTACCTCACAAAAGGCTCGTTCATAAAAACACATGGTTTTTTTTGTGCGTGTAAAAACCTTGGCCATTTCAAAAGAAACTTTGAGTGTAAAAAAAAGAAAAAAAAAGGCAAAACACAACAACCTCAAAATAGCACCTCTGCTTCAAAAAGGATAACGCCGCCATTATGGTTTGTCGAAACAAATAGTCAGATGATGATAAATAAAGCCTCGGGCGGCTCCGTCTGAAGGAGCCAACAAACCGGTTCACGCCTGAAGCTACATGTGACGCTGTGTGTCGAACTGTAAACCACCAAAACCTGCACGGACTGCAGGTCATGCAGGTCATTAGATCACATTCAAATGTATTGTCATGGTGATGCAGCACAAGCACAGTACAAGGAAAAGAAGTTTGGCGTCCAACCAGAGTAACAGTAAAGTGCAATAGTAATATACAATGTAGACGTGATTAAGCTGGGTATAAGATATATACATTATACTGAGCGTAGTGCTAATCAGATGTATGTACATAGTTGTAGTATTAATATGTACAGTGATACAGGTATAAAAGACACTATGGTAGAGTAGGTAAGTGATATGTATAGATATAGTATCTACAGATATGTAAAAGGTTATGTGCAGATATGTACAGACAGATGTGGATATATATATATATATATATATATATACGGTAAGAATAAATATATATATAATATGCAGGTGTATACGTAGGTATATAGAATGATTATATGCAGGTATATTCAGGCAGATATGTATATATATATATATATATATATATATATATATATATATATATATATATATATATATATATATATATATATATATATATATGGGGTAAATATAAATATATAAATGTATATATACAGTATATACAGCCCTATTGTACATGTCATCATACAGAGTTATATGGGTAAACTATAGTATGAGGTAGTTACGATTATTATGATTACAGTGTAGGGCAGTTGTAGACAGTGACAGCAGTAGGTAAAAATAAGTGCACTAAACTCAGCTAAAATGTAAAACAACAATCTCCCCTGCACCCCCCCCCCCCACGCACACACAACACTAAGGGATAGTGCAATTATCTTTTATACCCCCCCTGTTTATGTTATGTCTATTATGCCTTACTCTTGTTTTTATTATTTTAATACTGTGTTTAGGACTGTGTTTTTATGATCTAGGACTGTGACGGCTAGCACCTAGGGCTGCATTTTAAATTTCATTGTAACAATGACAATAAAGATCATTCATTCATTCATATATTTTGGGAAGGGGTGAATTTGGAGTTTTGAATAAAATTCTGCACGCAAAAAAAGTTCTGCACGTGTGTTCCGTTAGTGGTTGCATTCGTTCGGTACACAGCCCGTACTGAAGCGAAGGTCCAGTACTGAAACGGTTCGGTATGGATACGTGTATCGTTACACCTAGGGATGTCCGATATTATCGGCCTACCGATATTGGCGATATTTCTTTACATTTATTTAACCTTTATTTACCCAGGCAAGCAAGTAAGAACAAGGGGGGGGGACCCCGCATATATCGGTATCGGAAATTAAGAGTTGGACAATATCGGTATATCAGATATCGGTAAAAAAAAAAGCCAATATCGAGCATCCCTAGTTACACCCCTAGTGTGTACCGTGTGCGTCCTCTCACATCTAGATGCAGTGTGTAGATGCAGTGTGTACTGTGTGCAGTACCCCCTCTCACCTGTAGAGGCAGTGTGTACCCGGTGCAGTACCCCCTCTCACCTGTAGAGGCAGTGTGTACCGGGTACAGTACCCCCTCTCACCTGTAGAGGCAGTGTGTACCGGGTGCAGTACCCCATCTCACCTGTAGAGGCAGTGTGGGACGTAGACCTCTTTGGACGGAAACTCCAGGACCTCCTTGATTGGCCGGATGTTCTTCTCGGCCAATGGGTTGAGAGGGATGAGCTCGGGGGAGAGGCAGCCCTGGGGCAGGTCGTGCAACGGCGTCATGTCCAGCTTTATAGTCCCTGGAGGGGGGGGGGGGGGGGGCAGAGATTACTGTTACATGTCATACAGACAATTAAAACAACAATAAAAACCCTAATCAAATTCATAATACAATATAAAAATATATACTCCTTATGAATGAATTCATAATACAATACAATAATACCTACTCATAATTAATTCATAATACAATACAGCATAATATACTATTTAGCTTTTACATACATTATCAGCCAATTATACAATATTTTTATAATATATCCCTATCAGACACATGCCTTTTCATCCATATATACCTATCTCTTTATCAGACACATACATTTTCATTTACGTACACACTATCTATTAGGGAATGTCAATTTCTTTGGTTGAAAATGTTGTTTTACCACGATTTTGAAACGACATTTACTATTCTCCTGCTTAACATGTCTGGGAAGAGAGTTCCATTCCTGCATACCACGGAACATGACAGTTCGCTTCATTGCATTCGACCTCACTTTTGGAAGTGTAAAACCTCGTGCAGAAGCATGTCTGGTCTGGTGGAATGGTTGTGTCTGTCAAGACTTATTGATAAATTGTTATATAAAATTGAGGGGATCTTTGTAACAAGAATATTCCTAGTGAATACAAGGAGTGAGCAGAGTAATTTATGTTTGACAAGTAACCAAGTTAAACAACTGTGCATCGCTGCAACATTAGTTCTGTACTCACAGCGAAGCGCTATACGTGCTGCTTTGTTTTGTACCATTTGTAATTTTTTCAGTTTATTCGTCGTTACATTCGACCATACTGCAGGACAATAGTCAAGATTTGACAAAACCAGAGCTTGAATTACCTGTTTGATAGAATTTAGTGGTAACAAATGATCTTTTAACAACAGAAATCCCTCTTCCCATTTTCACTACTATATTGTTTATATCGTGTGACCATGACAATTTACTGTCTAATGTTACCCCTAGGAGTTTAGTCTCCTGGACTTGATTAATTACCACATCACTTATCAAAAGTTTCAAGACTGGGTTCGTTCTTAGAGTATGGTTTGAACCAAAAATGATGCTACTTGTCTTTGATATGTTTAGAACTAGTTTGTTATTCTTTATCCATTCCATCACTGATTGCAACTCTGCCTTTAGGACCGTATTTAATTCATTGGCTGTTGAGGCTGATGTGTAAATCGTTGAATCATCCGCATACATAGAAATATAGGACTTATTTAGGACAAGAGGCATGTCATTTGTAAATATGGTGTAGAGCAAAGGCCCAAGGCAACTTCCTTGGGGTACTCCACACCTTACCGTTTTAACTTCTGAGTAACTCCCATTAAAAAAAACGATTTGTTTCCGGTTTGCTAAATAAGTTTGCATCCAAGATAGTGCAGATGAGGAGAAACCGTAACATTCAAGTTTTTTAAGTAAGAATTTGTGATCTATGATGTCGAATGCTGCAGTAAAATCAAGCAAGACAGCTCCAACCATTTTCTTTTTATCTATCTCTTTCAGCCAATCATCCGTCATTTGGGTTAATGCAGTCGCTGTTGAATGTCCTTCACGATATGCATGTTGAAAATCAGTGGTCAATGTGTTAAAAGAAAAGTAGCTTTTAATCTGTTCACTTACTATTCTTTCCATCAGTTTACTTAAAACTGGCAGTAAACTTATGGGACGACTATTAGATCCTGAGAATGGCAATTTCAAATTTGTTGGCATATATACAGCTTTATAGTCCCTGGAGGGGGGGGGGCAGAGATTACTGTTATATATATATACAGTTTTATAGTCCCTGGAGGGGGGGGGGCAGAGATTACTGTTATATATATACAGCTTTATAGTCCCTGGAGGGGGGGGGGCAGAGATTACTGTTATATATATACATCTTTATAGTCCCTGGAGGGGGGGGGGGGGCAGAGATTACTGTTATATATATATACAGTTTTATAGTCCCTGGAGGGGGGGGGGGCAGAGATTACTGTTATATACATCTTTATAGTCCCTGGAGGGGGGGGGGGGGCAGAGATTACTGTTATATATATATACAGTTTTATAGTCCCTGGAGGGGGGGGGGGGGGCAGAGATTACTGTTATATATATATACAGCTTTATAGTCCCTGGAGGGGGGGGGGCAGAGATTACTGTTATATATATATATATATATATATATATATATATATATACAGCTTTATAGTCCCTGGAGGGGGAGGGGGCAGAGATTACTGTTATTTATATATACAGCTTTATAGTCCCTGGAGGGGGGGGGGGGGGGGGGCAGAGATTACTGTTATATATATATACAGCTTTATTGTCCCTGGAGGGGGGGGGGCAGATATTACTGTTATATATATATACAGCTTTATAGTCCCTGGAGGGGGGGGGGGCAGAGATTACTGTTATATATATATACAGCTTTATAGTCCCTGGAGGGGGGGGGGCAGAGATTACTGTTATATATATACAGCTTTATTGTCCCTGGAGGGGGGGGAGGGGGGGGGGGGGGGGGCAGAGATTCAAGTTTCAAGTTTCTTTAATAGTTGTAATAGTAAATACAGAATACTTTTCCATTAAATGCTTTTTTCTGTATGAGCTCCTGAGAGTGTGCTAGATAAAATAGATAAAAAGTATAAAATATAAAAAGTCAAGAGTACATAAACAAAAAGTGTTCAGTCAATCAATATACATATATACAATGTACAATACAGAGTAAAAAGAGTTAACAGTGAGGTACAATGCAGCAATGGGATCAGGTACAACTTAGGGTAAGGTGCAATGAGGTATGAGTTATAGTGCAAATCTCTTTACCACTAAATATTAAATATAAAGTGTGTTAGTGTTTAAAGTGTTTAAAGTGAGTAGAGTGGGTGTTATGGTGCGTGTTTATTTAAAGTGAGTGTGTACGTGTGGATGTGTGTGCTGTGAGTGTAGATGATGGGTTGTTAAATAGTGTCATTGTCGTTGAGCATCCTGATGGCCTGGGGATAGAAGATTCCTCTTATATATATATATATATATATATATATATATATATATATATATATATATATATATATATATATATATATATATATATATATATATCAAGTCAAGTCAAGAGTTTTATTTGTCACAGCATACAAGCATACAGTGAAATGCGGGGGGTCATGCCCGCAGCGATGTGCAACACGAGTAATAAGACAGGAATGACCGAATGAGAATAGGACATTTGTGCAATAATACAATGCAATAATACAAGTAATAATAATAACAACAGGTATATGTACATAAAGTTTACAAGAGCATGGTAGACATGCTAAGGTCCTGCGATACACAGTTAGCTACGGATGAGGCACTGGGTCTTATGTACACTACTATACAATATATATATATACTTGAAGTACAGGAGGCCAGGCTTTCAAAAGGCTAAAAAAACAATGCACTTTCAAAGAAGGGGCTGACTGTCGATAATGAGATATGAATAAAATATATATACAAGCTACACACTTCCCTACATGCAGTATAAGTATGACCTCTGGATCAGCATCCCCATGTCATCAAATCTGCCCCCTCCATCGAGTCTTTTAAATCTGAACTCAAAACCCACCTATACTGCCTGGCCTCTCCTGACTCACTCAGACTCTTGCCTTGCTTGTTGACATGTTGTTTTGTTTCCTTGTCTATCCGTTGGTTGTTTATATTTTCTGTTTATTCTATACTTTAGCACTTTTCTTTGTTTTTAGCTATGTGACTTACTGTGAAGCACTTTGGTTGACAAGTGTCATGTCTAAATGTGCTATATAAATAATAAATGTAATTGATTGATTGAAGTAGATAAGTTACACACTTCCCTACATGCAGTATAACATGCATGTTCTCATATGAATGAAGGAACAGCAATAGAGCATACATTGCCGTAGGCTAGTTTAAAAGCATAATCCTTTAATACCACTTGATCCAGCTGCCAGACGTGCAGAGTTGCTGTGTGATAGAGTGAGGAAAACAGCACAGACTAGTGGTCGACTGACCAATACCGGTTTCATGAGCAAAACAATCGAACAAGCACACACAGATTTATGAATAAGTCCAGCCATGGGGACACACAGCCTTAACCCTTTCACTGCCACACGACAGGTTCTTTCGTGTGGCGGTGAAAGGGTTAACCGTTTTGGTAGTGCGGCAGTGAAAGGGCTAAGAAGGGACAGTTTAGGTCGAGTGTGGAAGCACAGCGAGGTGATCCGACAACAACACTGTGTCTTTGTGATCAGATCTCAAACAATTCCATTAAAATTAGTAACCATAAACATTGAGGATACAGCAGATTCATAACGGATATACATTGATAAACTAAAATAGAACTTGCCGTTTTAAGAAATCACCTGATATCGTCTTTATCCTCTTCTTGTAAGTTGCTTTGGATAAAAGCAATCAGCTAAATGACTAAATGTTAATGTTTTAAGCCCTTAAATAAGAAATTATTATATGATAATAATGAATAATTGTTAACCCTTTCACTATCACACTACAGAAGGTTAGTTCAAGTTACAAGTGTCTTTATTAGTTGTCATACAGAATACAGAATACTTTGCATGAAATGTTTCTTACTGTGTTGCTCCTGAGAGTGTGCTAGATAATAACAAGATAGTATAAAAGAAGTATAAAAGAAAGTCAAGAAGTCAAGTACGTAAACAAGTGTAAACAACAAAATTGTTCAGTGTATCTATATATACAGTATGTACAGCTGGTACAAAAATGGTGAGGTATAGCTTAGCTTGTGGTGCCACCTTGTAGTGGTGAGGTGCAATAAGGAATGAGAATGATGTGCAATTTCCTTACCAATAATATAAATATAAATATAAAGTGTGTCTAAAGTGGGGGCGGCTACGTGGCGTAGTGGGCAAGGCGCTCGCCACGAATGACGGAGATGCTGGGCTTGCCTGTTTGAGCCCAGCGCTCCACATTGCTTTCAGTTTAGCTGGTCGTTCATACTAATACACATTGGCCGTATTAGGGGGTGGGAAACTGATGGGTGGGGATCGGGCGTTGTGGACAGCGACTCCTACAGGTCGGTTGGTGCGCCTGCGCAGTAAAATCAGGAAGTGTCGGGGGCAGCGTGAGCCTCACACGCGTTACTCCTCGCCATTGAGAGATCGAGCTGCGCAGGTGAAAGGATGCGACTGCTGTTACCTCAAGTACGGGAGGGGACTTGTGCTATGTATGACTTAGTCCACATTGCAGCCGGCTTGTGGGAGGCAAGAAACAGCGTTCGTGACAGGGGAGGGTTGAATTGGATGATACGAAATTGGGATGGGAGAAAATATAGAAAAATGGGAGAAAAAGTGGATAAAAAAAAAAAAGTGTGTCTAAAGTGGTAAAGTGGGTGCTACAGTGTGTTGTTTATTTAAAGTGAGTGTATGTGTGCTGTGGGTGTGTTGATGGTTTGCTTATTGTTCATTGTTCATTGAGCATCCTGATGGCCTGGGGATAGAAGCTTTTCACTACCACACTACAGACGGTAACCCGTCATGTGGCAGTGAACGGGTTAACCTTCTATATTGTCGCAGTGAAAGGGTTAACCATTTGGTAGCGTGGTAGTGAAAGGGTTAACCCGTTGTCGTGTGGCGGTGAAAGGGTTAATCTTCTGTATTGTTGCAGTGAAAGGGTTAACCATTTGGTAGTGCGGTAGTGAAAGGGTTAAGCCGTTGTCGTGTGGCAGTGACAGGGTTAACCTTCTGTATCGTCGCAGTGAAAGGGTTAAGACCCAGCTGATACCTGTAGAGCAGGGGTGGCCAACCAGTCAGAGACTAAGAGCCACAAAAATTACTGTGTTACCACAGAGAGCCACACCATATACCAGCGTTTCTCAACTTTTTTTTCAGTCACGGCACCCTTCATGTGTTTATAGGTCTCACCCTCTCGCCTCTGAAGTTGCTAATGTCTTTTTTATTTGGGCCTTACAGGGTTAAAAGTACCCTGTGAGACCCACGGTTGCGAAATTACAAAATCACTTTTAGCCATTTAAAGCACATGTATAGTCAATTGGTCCTGTTGTTCAGCCTCACAATGCTATTTGATAGTAAATGTGTTTATATGTCCCACCCTCTAGCCTCTGAAGTTGCTAATGTCTTTTTAATTTGGGACTCACAGGGTTATTAACCTCTTAAGCCCGAGATATACAGTAAAAGTGTATATTTTCAGCATTACGTTTGTTTACCAATTATTTTAACTGTTATTAGTGAAATATAAGATTATAGAAATCTCAGGGCATTGAGTCGGAAACCGGCGCATATTGACAGGAGGAAGTGGCACATCCAAAAGTGAATGTAGTCTTTTGAAGGAAGAGACTCAGGGCTTTAGAATTTCGAAAAACTACCCTACCCAGCTCACACCAGCCCCTGTCAATCATCTGACTTCTGGATTTACTTTTTTATTTCTCTTATTTTTTGGGATTATCTCCCACAAACCTGAACGTTATTGCCATAAAACAGAACGCAGTTAGTTTCTCTACCTTTCTGTGAACGTCTTGCAAAAGATGGTGTTGCAATACGATGAAAAATGGTGTAGAAATGTACATTATAAAAAAGATGGCAGAATTCAGTACTGTATCTACAAAACCTTCTGTTTAATCATCTTCCCTTTATTCATTTGCTTAGATTGTTCAGGTCTGGTACATTTTAGCATGGTGTTATTCACAGTCAAAAATCATTATTTTAAATAGAATTGATATTCTCCTTTGGTTCATTACAATTTACTCAAGCCTAGTAACAGACACACTATTTCTGACACTGATCCATATATGTCCCTAGATTCAGATACCAAGAACATGCAAATGGACCATTAAAAAAAAAAAAAAAATTATTCTACGTCCTTATGGAATGAGTGACATAAAAAAAATAATAATAAAAAAAAATAATAAAAAAGAATATATATATATATATATTTTTTTTTTATGGATGGAAGAGCCGCACATTGACGGGCAAAGAGCCGCATGCGGCTTGCGAGCCGCGGGTTGGCCACCCCTGCTGTAGAGAGTAGGGCAGCCAATATAATGTGTATAATATATATAATATAATGTGTATGTATTTATTTATTTCACATCTAATAAAATACAACAATTTAATAATAATAATAAATGAGACACAAAACTGCAGAATTCGAAGCTGCTAATGTTAGCTATATTATTAGCTAGCCGGCTGAAATAGAACAGGTTGTTTTAAAGTCACCTGATATGGTCTTTATCCTCCTCTGTAGGGTGGCCGTCTTTTTGATCTCAGACAGGAACTTTAACAGGTCCTCATCACTCAGACGGTCTCCCTCCTGAAACACACGCACACGCACACATGCACAGTCGCACACACACACACACACACACGCACGCACAAGCACACCATCATCAACCTTTATTTATACTCGAAAAGACAATCGAGGTCACCCTCATTTTCAATGTCGTCGAGACTTTACAGACATTTCAATGCACACATTTCTACAATACAACAATAAATATTAATAACTATCTATATAGTATAAAATGAACATAGGCATAAAATCAGCACACAGATTGACAGAATAAAAAAGCAATCCATAAATTGCAGACATAAGAATAGGTATAAAAGACAATAAAAGTAGTGCAATGTAAACGTGCAGACTTAATAATGGTGCAGAGTCTGCAGACACACACACACACACACACACACACACACACACACACACACGCACACACACACACACACACACACACACACACATTAAGGCTTCATTTTCACTGCAGAGGCCTCCTGAAGAATGTAACATGGGGCGCAATGATGGGGGTTTTGAGAGCAATGATGGGGGTTTTGAGAGCAATGATGGGGTTTTTGAGAGCAATGATGGGGTTTTTGAGAGCAATGATGGGGGTTTTGAGAGCAATGATGGGGGTTTTGAGAGCAATGATGGGGGTTTTGAGAGCAATGAGGTGGGACTTCCTAGAAATGACTCAACCTAGTGGCGTTTTCCATTTAAAACTGACGGACTTCGAAGGCTAATCGTGGCTCATTTTGAAATCGACAAGCTAGCAGCACGTGCTACTATGAATGACTTGTTTATTCACAAAAAAAACAGAATTACACATTTTTGTTTTCTAAGCAGATATACTTGGAAATTCTTTTTTGCAGAACCACTGCTGCCTGGGCGCAGTAATTTCCCTGTTGTGAGACCTGTTGTTTTTTGAAAAACAGAGCTTTTGAGGTGATGAAATCACTGTGCCCAGGCAGCAGTGGTTCGCCAAAAAAAATTCAGAGTATATATCTGCTTAGAAAACGAAAATGGACAATTTCTTTATTTCTTTTCTTTTGGAGTTGTATTTGGAGTGTATTCTGTGACTGTTGAGAACTAGGCTACACTGGCACACCTACTTCCAGTGAATGACGCTAAGCTAGGCTAACGGTGCGGCTGTTCCCTAAGCCTAATGCATGCACAGAGAAGAAAAGGGTATGTATCTGCTTGTCTAACTCCAGGGTAGATGGCAAATAAGCTAATTTCCCCAAAAGTTGGCGTGTTCTAACATAGCAGTTTACAGTACAAGATTCAGAACCAACATAATGAAAGATTCCTGGGCCCTCATTTATCAACGTTGCGTAGAAAGTGTTCTATTTCCATTCCTACGCACGGAATTTAGAATGTGTGTACGCACAGAAATATCGGGATTTATCAACCGTGCGTACACGAGTCCTATGCACACTCCGTATTGATAAATACCATTTGTTCTTACAGTCAATGCTCGTGCATGATTATCCATATGGTAATGAAACACCCCCCATGGGATGTGAAATAATGGACTAACCCGAGCAAACTGAGAAATTCCACGAGCGAGATTGTTCACGGAGGCGCTGTCGAACCAAGAAGACACAACCCGTGTTATGGGATAAATAAAAGGCGGACTTGTACACGGTGATGTCAGATATCAACGACTCCCTAAGACCATTGCTGCAATTCTGCCTGGACAGCTCAAAATACTAATAAAGACCGTTAACCACTGTTTGGCGTTGGTGTGTCATCGTGACCATGCTGGAATATGAATGCCTTTATCAGTTTCGTTCGATTGGCTACCGGGTATAATATGATTTGTAGAGGCATACAATCTATTTTGTTGTCGGTATTAGGTAGCCTATATGAATTACATATAATAGCAGCCATAGCCTACATTATGCAACAGTAACTTGCGCATATATAATAGCACATGGCACAGCCCTGCGAAGCCTGCACAGTAAACTAACTTGATCATTCATCTAGCTGTATCTTTACGCTTATGAAAACATTAAATAATATGTATAGGCTATAGGCCGTCGTTTTGCATTAATAGCCTATATTCTCAAATGGCATTTAATGGCTATCCGCTGTGGGCTAAATCTCCTCGCTGACGGACCAGTATAGCTTATATCATATCATATTCCTATATGTCTCCCAGGAATCGTGGGGCTCTGAGAAATAAAGGTTGGGAAGACCCTGCTATTATAGCCTATCCTTTATAATGTTATAGGCTATTTCATTTACAGTTTACTCTATCAGCCTACCCAGCATGTAATACGTTCTTTGTTAGAACTCAACTCGTTATTATTTTGCGCATAGATTGCAGAAATACGGGAACGTTTTGATTTATATTTAAAAGGCTTTGACAAAATAAGTGGAATTTCGAAGTTATGTAAGCAGAATACAAGTCATATCACCCACACGATATATGCTACCTGTATATCCAGAGCATGTATGCTTTTCATTCATTTAAGACACATTTATTGCAAGGGTTTTGTAATACATTTTTTTTTTGAACAAATGTTTTTTATTTTCCCTTTTTTAACATGAAACAAGACAAACAATACAGTAACAGTAATAACCAATGATAAATCACAGGACAATAACAGAAATAATAATAACAATAATGACAGTCCAGTAATTAAATCAGAATGAATGTAGATTAAAAAGACGTAATTTTCTTTTTAAAATAAATACAATACTCTTGCTCGCTCTTCCTCGCTCTTCCCTTCCCCTTCCCCCCCCCCCCCCCCCCCCTCAGGACCCCCACATGGACTATACATCCACTACTTCATTTAACATCAGAAAAATACAAATTTATATGCGTTCCTTTATCTTCTCCACCATGGCTACCCAGACTGCTATGCTGGCTTCATTAACACCTAAAATTGCAGTGGATATCTCTAGATAAATCACATCGAGATAGGTAAGAACCCATACCTTCCGGCACATTTTATCCGGTTGAATCCAGCGTGACGCTATCAACTTTTTGGCAGCCGTAAGACCCGCCAAAATGAGTCTCTTTACATCTTTACATGTACAGAGGTCGATAACTGAGAAACATCATTCAACAACAATACAGAAGGCAGTGTAGGTATGGTCAGAGACAAAAATTCTGATAATTGAGTGGTTACATTTTTCCAGAAAGTCTTGACAGGAGGGCATTCCCAATACATATGCATATATGTACCAATAGCACCGTTTGAACACAAGGAGCATCGAGAGTCCGATCTGAGACCCATTAGGTGCAATCGTCTAGGGGTCAGGTAAATCCTATGAACAAAATTAAGATTAATCTGTTGGTGATCTGGGTTGCGTGATGATAGCCGAACGTTTTCCCAGACTGCATCCCAATCAAAATCTAGGTCTGGGATATCCTTCCTCCAAACCGAGTCTAGGGGAAGGACCTTATATGAGGACGTAAGTAAGTGGCGATAAAAGTCAGAGACAAAGCCTCTCGACGTCTCCTTGTCATAAAATAATTTGTGAAATCTGTGGTGCTCAAGTGGAATATCTAATGGGACACCGTGAGCCCTCAAAGCTGCTCTTATTTGTAGATAGAAGAGATAAGTGGAACTGGTGAGGTTAAATTTGTTGAATATATCTTGATAAATGCGGAGACCATGTTCATCGAAGATATCCCCCAATGTGTGTATGCCTTTCTTTTCCCATCCAGGATATCTGATAGGTTTATGTGCAATAAGGATTGAATTGTTATTAAATAGGGGAGAATGCCTATTCAAGTTGCATTGTTTAATTGATAAGTTGGTGTACACTATATACTGCAGTCTATGTGGTGCCACTATGTTCTCCTCTAATGGTCTCCAGGATACCAATTTTACCTGTTTTGTAATACACATAAACTCAACAAATAACCTCTGTTCTTGTTGCAATGCGTTTTTAATTATTTCTTATACAGTAGGAAGGGGGAAGAACACTATATTGTGCATGTTCATATGACTTGTATTCTGCTTACACCTTCGAAATTCCACTTATTTCGTTTAACAATGGCAAAGCCTTTTAAATATAATCAAAACGGTCCCGTATTTCTGCAATCTATGCGCAAAATAATAACGAGTTGAGTTACGCGGAGCGCAGTCAGTACACCCCGTATATTCCGATAACGCTATATATAAACCATGCTGCATTCATTCAGAAGGAAAGACCTATTATTCCAAATGCTATTTATAGGGTTTTGACAATAATTACACCACTGTTGCTATTTTACAATTAACTATAATGAATTACGGGGGTCATACAGAACACGTCAGTCAAACTAATGAACAAAAGCTTATTTCTGCGTTGAAACTAATGCATGAAACTGATGAAAGCATATGCCGTCCGTCTGCAGTATCCATATTCTACCGCCGGGCGCCAGGTACGCATGCCCTGAGCTGTGCGTAAATATACGCACAAAGTCAAGCACACGTTCAAATTGATAAGTCCCACACTTTGCTTAGAATGAGGGCCCTGGACAGTAGAGACCCGATGCCCTGTGGTCTGGCCCCACCAGGTGGCAGTAGAGGCACGATGCCCTGTGGTCTGGCCCCACCAGGTGGCAGTAGAGGCCCGATGCCCTGTGGTCCGGCCCCACCAGGTGGCAGTAGAGGCGCGATGCCCTGTGGTCTGGGCCCCACTAGGTGGCAGTAGAGGCACGATGCCCTGTGGTCTGGGCCCCACCAGGTCGTGGCAGTGACTGGGGAGACATTCTTCCTCCGTGGTTGAAAATTAAAGGAATGCGATAAACGTCAGGGCAGATGACACAGCAGGGCAAGGCTGGGGGATTTCTCTCTGTCCGTCTGTCTGTCTGTGTCTATATATACCAGGGGTGGATGACTGCCCTCGTTCATGGACACAACTGGAGCTTGTCGAGTAACGTCGATTCATCCAGCAAATCTACCGCGTACAAAATGCTCATTCATTCAATCTTTATTTAATCTCAACGAGATCATGGAGAGCGAGCTCTCGTTTAACCGTGACGTCGAGAAGTGCTGCGCACGGTGGACACAAAAACAATATAGAACGTTTAATTGAAAAGTCAGTCAATTGAATCATTCAGATTAATTAAATTGTGCCTTCGTCTGTACAAACTGTGATTAAGGCAGGTAATCTAATTTGTGATTACCAGGGGTGTATTCAGCTGTCTACACTGTCCTACGCTGTTGCCCAATTATTACTACTATGGCAAAATAAAATGTTTTTGTATGGCAATATATTGAATTGCGATATACTGAATCGTGATGTATTGAATTGTGATATATCAAATTGTGATATGCTGAATTATGATATATTGAATTGCGATGTATTTTTCCATCCCCACTTGATATGGACTAAGTTTGTGTTTGTGTCTGTAGTTCCTGTGTGAAGGGTGGTACCTGCTTGGAGAAGGGTTTTGTTTGTGTCCGTCTGTCTGTCTGTGTCTGTCTGTGTGTGTGTGTCTGTCGCTCCTGTATGCAGACGGCTTGTGTCTGTGTCTGTAGTTACCTGCTTGCAGAAGATGCTGATGGTGATGGTGGCCGTTTTGAAGGCAGACAGGCTACACGTCTGGTCGTCGATCACACTGAAGCGCTCCGAGTTCCTCCTGAACTGGGCCCTTCTGTCCATGCTGCTGGACCGACCTGCAGCCGCACAGCGGACCAGAGGAGAGGCTCGTCAGGGGTGGAAGAGGATGATGACACAGCATGGTACAGTATTGTAATAGTAGTAATAATAATAATAATAATAATAATAATAATAATAATAATAATAATAATAATAATAATAATAATAATAATAAACTGTATTTGTATAGCACCTTTCATAAATAAATTGCAGCTCAAAGTGCTTCACAACAGAAAAAAGACAGACATAAAATGAGCACATAACATCCCAACAGGCCACCTTGTTTATATACTATTTTTTATTTTTTTTTTACTTTGGCCATTTCCCTGGCTCTTTTATACGTTTATCGCATTTATACTTGGTCAAGTTCGACCGACAGAAACAGGCTGAAAGGGTTCAGATGGGGGGGGAAGACACTCTGGGAAAGGCACGGCTGCAGTCCGGGATTCGAACTCGCTCAGCCCCAGATCCGTGACGAGCACGGTTGTCCACGGCGCTGAAATAGCACTCGCGGTACGTGGTGAGCTACTGGAGCTCCCCTTGTTTATATACTCTTACTCATAGTATACAGGTGCAGCTCGATACATTTCAAAAAGCGAAACTCTCATAGATTATAGATTCATTACACACAAAGTAAAATATGTCAAGCCTTTATTTGTTTTAATTTGGATTATTATGTTTTACAGCTCATGAAAGCCCAAAAGTCTGTATCACCAATAAAAAAATTCAAATAGATGTCTTTTTCTTTTGTATATAGAAATGTCGGCCTTCTTTTTTTTATCCACTTTTTCTCCTTATTTTTCTATTTTTCTCCCATCCCAATTTCGCCTCGCCAATTCTCCCCTCCCCTGTCTCAAACGTTGCTAGACTATGCCTCCCACTGGTCGGCTGCAGTGAGGACCAAGCCTTGCATCACGTGTCCCCTCCGGTACACGAGGAGGCAGCTGTCGCATCTTTTCACCTGTACAGCGCGATCTCTCAGTGGCGAGGAGTAACGCGTGGGAGGCTCACGCTGCCCCCGATACTTCCTGATTCTGCTGTACAGGCGCACCAACCGACCTGTAGGAGTCGCCGTCCACAACGTCCAATCCCCACCCACCAGCTTTCCCACCCCTAACACTGCCAATTGTGTTAGTATGAACGACCGGCCAAGCTGGTAGCAACGCCGAGAGCTGGGCTCGAACCCAGCATCTCCTGCGTTAGTGGCGAGCGCCTTGCCCACTTAGCCGCCCCAGAAATGTCGGCCTTCTGAAAAGTATGTTCATGTATGTTCACTCAGTACTTGGTTGGGGCTCCTTTTGCACAAATGACTGCATCAATACAGCTAAATATATAGACTTTTCCACGATATTCAAATGTATTGAGCTGCACCTGTATATTCAGATTAAAATGTGTTATTGCCTATATTTAGTGTAACCTATAATTTAACCAATAGGGCACACAGACCCTCATCTGCATCTTTGTTTACACTATTTACTTTCTCATATCTTTTTATTCAGATCTCCTTTTATTGCCTATATTTATGTATTTCTACTATTACCCTGCCCACCTCCCCCCTCCTCCCCCATGCTGCTATGACGACTGAACGGGGATCAATAAAGGAATATCTTATCTTAATACAACCCCCCCCCCCCACCCTCCCCATATTCTTATATCTATAGTGTTTTTTCCAGGCCTTTAAAGAATAACCAGATACTGTACACGATGCTACAATATGACGCGACCCTCCGGTCCTTGGTGTTTTAGAGATGACAGACCAGCTGTAGGCAGCATCTGCACTCCAGTAGAGTTAGACCACAGTAGGCTCACTATCCTTCTCTGCTGCCCAAACACTGACCCGGGTTCCCACAGACATTGCAACATGGAATTCAAGGACTTTCAAGTACTTTTCCAAGCACTATTTTTTTTATTTAAAAAGGGCATTTAAAAGGATACAATTCACTCAAATTCAAATAAAAATTTGTTATAGAAAAAAAATCTGATTCAATATGTAATTTCAGACAATTATTTACACTTTAAATAAAAAAAAATGTATTTCTTGATTCAGAACAATTTTATCATGGATGAACAAAACTTTCAATGCGAATGGTTGATTTGAATTTCAAGGACCTTTTATTAAGCAACATGTTAAAAAAATTGCTGTTTTCAAGGAATTCCAGGCCTTGACTTTTTTTTTGTGTCAAAAATCAAGCATTTTAAGCACTTAAAGGACCCTGACTGACCCACGCCTCCATCACATCCCGACTGGACTACTGCAACAGCATCCTTTATGGCACATCCACCAAAATCCTCAATACACTACAATACGTCCAACACGCCGCTGCTCGCACGCTCACCTCCACCCGCCGCTCCGACCACATCACCCCCATCCTCCACGATCTCCACTGGCTCCCCATCACGTACAGGATTCAGTTCAAAATCACCTTCAAAGCCCTCAACAGCCTGGCCCCCTCCTACCTCTCTGACCTACTTCTCCGGACCTGAGGCGACAGGGCCTTCGCTGCAGCTGCCCCCACCACCTGGAACGCCCTTCCAAACCATATCCGTCATGCAGACACCCTCTCGTTGTTCAAACAAGCCCTCAAAACCCACCTTTTACCCTTGCTTTCAACCCATGAACTCCTTCCTCTCTCACCTTTTTCACCCCTCTCTACTAAAACTGTAAATGTATTGTTTCGTTTTGTTAAAGCGTCTTTGAGCATTTGGAAAAGCGCTATATAAATCTGATGTATTATCATTATTATTATTAGGCTCAGTAGAACCTCACGTCCAAAAGTACTGCCGCACTACAGTGAACCACAGAAAAACACTTTTACACATTTACTTTATGTCCACGTATGTACATGTATGCACATTTGTATATTCTAGTTTATGTTGATGAATATGAATGATAATCTTTCTGTTCAGATTGCATGTAAAAAAAAATATCCTAAATAAACAACAAAAAACAGGGCGGCTAGGTGGTGTAGTGGGCAAGGCGCTCGCCACAAATGCGGAGACGCTGGGATCGCCTGTTCGATCCCAGCGCTCCACATTGCTTTCAGTTTAGCTGGTCGTTCATACTAATACACATTGGCCGTATTAGGGGGTGGGAAACTGATGGGTGGGGATCGGGCGTTGTGGACAGCGACTCCTACAGCGACCGGTTGGTGCGCCTGCGCAGTAGAATCAGGAAGTGTCGGGGGCAGCGTGAGCCTCCCACGCGTTACTCCTCGCCACTGAGAGATCGAGCTGCGCAGGTGAAAAGATGCGACTGCTGTTACCTCAAGTACCGGAGGGGACTTGTGCTATGTATGACTTAGTCCACATTGCAGCCGGCTTGTGGGAGGCAAGAAACAGCATCCGTGACAGGGGAGGGTTGAATTGGATGATACGAAATTGGGATGGGAGAAAAATATAGAAAATGGGAGAAAAGTGGATAAAAAAAAAAAAAAAAAAAAAAACACACACACTTGTTTTACTGTACTTGTGAGGACATTGTATCGACTTTAAATTAATTCCCTAGCCCCTTACCCGGATCTTAACCCTTTCACTGCCACACTACAGAAGGTTAACCCTTTACTATCACACTACCGACGGTAACCGTCGGTAGTGTGGAAAGGGTTAACCTGCTGTTGTGTGGCAGTGAAAGGGTTAACCTTCTGTGTATTGTCGCAGTGAAAGGGTTAACCCTTTGGTAGTGTGGCTGTGAAAGGGTTAACCATACCATGTGATAGGCCCAACACGAACCCTAACCTTGACCCTTGATTTGATAATCACATGTGTCTGTGTGCGAGGAACAGACCTCACATTAAAAGGCGTTTTTTGTCAAGAGGCCTGTTCTCACAAGTATACTGAAAACATTACCTGAAAACATCAAAATGAGTAAACATATTGCACAATTTAAAAAGTTATGTTATATTGTGTTATGTAGTGTTGTATTGTAATTACTCATGTCAAGCGACTCAAGTTTATTTTTTTTGTACTATAGTAAAATGTATATTATATAATGTATTATACTAAATTATGTTATATCAAGTAAAATTAATGGAGGAACAATTTTAAATGTAAGGGGGTAGGGATCAATAAGCTTAGCATCCATACTCCTTTTTTGAACATGTCAACTAACTACATTGCTATTGACTTTTTGTTTATAATTTCTTTTTCATTCTGATTATTCTGTTTGACAAAGCTTGATATTATGATTTATTTAGAGGAATGTAAAGAATACATGTTAAAAAATTAACTTTTTCAGGCACCCAAGTGCCGAATGTCTTCCCCTGCTCTGTCTCCCGTTCTTCCTCTCTCTCTCTCTCTCTCTCTCTCTCTCTCTCTACCGGACTGCCCGGTAGTACAAACAAATACAAATCTACCAAAAAAATTAAAAAAATATAAACTTTTTCATTCATTCATTCATTCATAATAATAAACAAGTACACACACACACCTCCGTTGAGGCTGTCCGAGTCGCCAGTGTCCCGGTCCAGCGTGGCGGTGCTGATGACGTTCATGATGTTCACGGTGGCCCAAGCGAACGGCATGCGGTACCGGCCCAGTCGCTGGCAGAACGTCTCCGACTGGCCACGCAGCTTCTCCAGCTTGTCCTTGTTCTGCGACACAGAAACACACAGAGAACCACGGGTCAGAATCTAATGAAACATAATAGAAACACAAGAGAACCACTGTGTAACTGAGGGGTACAATTCCCTGACTGTATTGAGAGTATGGTATTATTAAACCACTACTTAGTTATGTACTTTAATTACTGGCCATACAGTACACGGTATATATGGTGAACACCCACACAAGAATACAACAATGACACCTAAAGTTCTAGTGAGAGGGATTTATTATTATAGCAACGATAGGTTACAGAATGAGAATTATGAGTTGCGCTTATATGGCGAAGAACACTTAAGTAGGTCAAGAGCGTAAGTCCATGAGCATATTACGATGGGTATAATTAATACCACCTGTAGCATAAGAATTATATAAGGCACACTCGTAGTCAGCTGGAGATACTAAGGGGGTTCCCTCCGGTTGTAAGCCAGCAGGGGAGAGGAATGTTCGGATGCAAAAGTCTGGATCAACGAGGAATCAATAAGCTCCAGCTACGGGAGGCGGTACATATACTCCCCTCGATCGGCAGACAAAAGCAGCAGCTATAATCCAAGTATCCGCGACAGCATGGATGAAAGCCAGCCAGCCTCTTCCTAGAGACGGGCTCGAGTGATGCTCCTCACGGGTAGATCCCACACAGCAGTGGGGTAGACGGTTCTCTGCTCCAGCAGCCACAGTACCAAAAGCAATATAATCCAGCCGGAAAAGGCTCTGCATTCGCCGGTGTAGATTCTCCTGTGCACGGTACTTCACATTTAACTAGGTCGAACTTGACGTTATTTCACTAAGCTCTGACACTTTTACTATCCTATTCGCACATATTATAAGTGCTCTATTTAGACGCAAAGTTGCTCACTTCACTTGGTCGTTGACTCGTGGTGAAGGCTTTAACGTTGGGATAAGACTAGACGTTACTTTGAACGAATGATGAACTGAATGAACTGAACGAAACGAACGAAGTGCTGCTGTATCCACCTGCGCCATATTTATACGTAAGGTGAATAATCTAGTGCCAACCTCAGTTCTGTCTCGTATTACTGCGCAAACCTGGACATGTTGAGACAAGCCTTGGCGGTGGCTTTGAACTCGCCATTGGGGGTATGGTCGTTGGCGCCTAGGGGTCGCTGTCCAATAGGAGAACGAATATTATGGTCTGGCTTGTACCTAGGTAAAGGGATATTCCGTGTATATGTACAAAGAATATACAAGGTATATCAAACGATATACAAATATTATACAAGGTATCTCAAGTAATAAATATATATATTCGGTTTAATCTGACACTTTGTAACACACTGCTTACAATCTAATGAAACATAACAGAAACACAAGAGAACCACTGCTTACAATCTAATGAAACATAACAGAAGCACAGAGAACCACTGCTTACAATCTAATGAAACATAACAGAAACACAAGAGAACCACTGCTTATAATTAGGGATGTTCGATATTGGCTTTTTTACCAATATCCGATATACCGATATTGTCCAACTCTTAATTTCCGATACCGATATCAACCGATACCAATATATGCGGGTCCCCCCCCTCCCCACCCCCCCAAAACTGAATAATTTCAGGTAATTACCATTACATAACTCTTCTCATGGAATTAACACAACATTATGCATACTTTTCACAATAAATAAAATAAGAATTTGTTCTTACTTGCTTGCCTGGGTAAATAATTTTTTTTTAAACAGAAACACAGATAATCACTGATTACAATCTAATGAAACATAACAGAAACACAGTGAACCACTGCTCACAATCTAATGAAAGTTAAGTCAGTATTTATTTCATCATATTATTATTAGTATTCCTAGTATCCGCAGACATCTTGGTCGCAAACAACAGGTGATTATAATCAAATAGCAGGTGATTATCTTTTTAAATTACAATCTTGGCCAGGTGCCATAATAGTATGGCAAAACACGTCATTATGAGAATACACTGTAACGCCTGGAAGGGTTAAAACTAGTGCTGTCAGGCGATTAAAAAAATTTATCTAATTAATTACAGGATTTGTAATTAATTAATATAATTAATCGCATTTTAATCGCATAACCATTTTAGGCCTGATATTATTTTTTTTTTATTTTATTTTTTTATTATTTTTTAAACAAACACATAAACAAACATGACAACACACGATAAGATATACAAGCATTAGTTTAGGCCTGATATTCTATATTCTATAATCATATTTCAAATTGCATGTATCCGGATGGCAGAATTCAGAACTGTATCTACAAAACCTTCTGTTTAATCATCTTCCCTTTATTCATTTGCTTAGATTTTTCAGGTCTGGTCAATTTTAGCATAGTGTTATTCATAGTCAAAGATAAAAAAAAATCTCATTTGGTTCATTACAATTTACTCAAGCCTAGTAACAGACACAGTATTTCTGACACTGGGAATACATTCCCAGAGATCCATCCCTAGAATCAGATACCAAGAACATGCAAATGGTCCATATTAAAAAAAAGTTTGTAAATGTTTATTCTACGTTCTTATGGAATGAATGAGATTAAAAAAAAATTATAATAAATAAAAGTTATACATTTTTTTTTTTTATTAATTTTGAGTAAATTTTCATAACGCAATAATTTGCTGTTGTAGACACGTGGATGTGTCTGACTGTGTTCATTATAACTGTTTCAATGACCCCTTGCTCTTGGGCCCGGCGGGGCATCGTGGAGGACTAACACTAGGGGGAGCTGGTTGGCGTCGGTCTGGTAGTCGGTAGAGAGATGCGAAGAAGAACCAGTATCCAGGAGGCGTGAACACTTAAGGTAACCTACTTGTGTTCAGCGTTTCTCTGATTGGCCACGACGCCCACGTGACCGCGCGCTAGCCCGCCCCCTTATCGCCGCCTGCCGCTCCTGTGTGTTGCAGCGCGGCACGAGCGGCAGAGGTCCCTCGCGGAAATGAAATGCGGAAATGTAATGTTATGTTCGAATCGAATCGCTAGAATACACAACATATTTATCAAAACAACTACCAGATTCACTCATAACGTTATTTCGCGTGACAACACAGCACAGCTGTCAGAAACTGTACATTGAAGGGGTTTGAATCACTGTACATCAGTGGAGGCTGCTGACTGATTAACTATAAACTGTACATACAGAGTTAAGTGTACTGTACTGTACAATACAGAGTTATGTGTGTACTGTACATACAGAGTGTAGTGTACAATACAGAGTTAACTCTGTATGTACAGTACACACTTAACGCTGTATGTACAGTACACTCTGTATGTACAGTACACTCTTAACTCTGTATGTACAGTACACTTAACTCTGTATGTACAGTACAGTACACTTAACTCTGTATGTACAGTACACACTTAACTCTGTATTGTACAGTAAACTCTGTATGTACAGTACACTCTTAACTCTGTATGTACAGTACACTCTTACTGATTAACTAGAAACTGTACATTGTAACGCAACGTTATATAATGTTATTTTGCGTTTTTATTCATAACGTTATTTCGCGTGACAACACTGTACATCTGTGGAGGCTGCTGACCAAATTTTTAGGTGAAGCACAAATTATTATATTATATTATATATTAAATTATATTTGTTAAACATCCCCAACGCTGCAACACCCCCATTCCTCCCAGGTGTCAGGCTCCTCATTTGCTTCCATTCATTTTTGGGACCATGTTTAAATATCGGAGATGAACGTTATTTCGATTGATATGAATAGCTAGTTACGTTTATATAGAGAGATGATAAATTAATTAAACGTAAAAAAAATTTAAGTGATTAGAACTTGTCACCGACTGACCATAGGCTCTACAGCAAGCTGACGAACGAGTTGTGCTATCCGTCGATATTAAAACTGAGTGACGAATGTATAATTTACACTTGTGCCAATTGCCTACTTATTATTAAGCTAGGTATTGCGCGAGCGTTGCTTGATTAACCTGCGTGGTTATTATGTAGGGGGGATTACGAATGCATAATGCCGCGGCAACCTATTAATATTACCTATGCGACCTACAGTATGGGACACATTAAAGATGGCGGCTTGCGTTCTGAACGAGCATATTCGCGAAGGAGCATTCTACCTGTTGAAACACGTGAAATACCAATTGTGCACCGGAGCAGAAGAAGTACCGCCGCGTGCCGTACGCTTATATACATAACAAGTATAGTGATTAGGGTACGCCAAAGACGAAGAGGACGTTTGGCAGATAGACTGTGAAGACGAACGTGGAGGTTTGCGTATTATCAAGTATAGCCGGAGAGTCAGGTTAGCCAACTTGGCTATTAGCTTAGCTAACGTGTAGTGCACTAGCATTTTAGCTTAGCTCCTCGCGTCGCCGTTATACGACCACGGAAGGACTCCGCCCCGAGAGGTTCTACTGGACGTCTACAGCATCGCTATAGGCTACCGACCGACTGCCAGACCAGCTCCACCTTCTTGGTATCACAGGTGACAGTTTCTCTGGACCTTTTTCACGGCCAAGCAACCCAGACAATTGCTATGCGGGGCTAACCAGCGCTATATATTTTGTAGCATGCTCGCTAAGAGTGAAGGGGCTGTCTCGTTTTGGGCCACCACGTTCCCGAGCCACGACTGGGCGCTCCAACGTTTATTATTTTGGTAATGCCGGCTTAGCTATAGAGACTTTTCTTTGCAAAGTGTGGGCCCCACTTAAGTTCTGGGAATTCCGATTGTGTTATATGACCAGTGTGTGCAGACTGGGGAGTGTGTGCTGCGAGTGCTCATCTGTACAGTAGCACAGTGGTGCACTGAAAGTCTGAAATACTACCGGGCCGCCACAGGGCGAAGGTCTATCGATAATGTTCGTGTTATGTGTGGTGCTATTGCCGGGACGCCTTAAAGGGAACGTCCACTGTACAGGTATAAAGGTGGCGTAGTGTTTTCTTTCCTCACCAAACAGGAAGAGGCTGTGTATTGTGTAGCCGTATTGTGAGGAGGTGTTTATGCAACTGTTCATTTGCAAATGACAGTAAACCGGACTGTGATAATTGGATCCACTGTGTTGTGTGTGTTTCTGCGACGTGTCAATGTATAACCTGTCTCCTAACGTTAACGGGGGGGAAATACACTGATTTCAGGTCTTCAACTGCAAGATAAGGTACTATTTTGGGGAAGGCTATTGATCACTACTTTCACCGGGTGTGAGGGGGTACGCCGCTTACTAGACCGGACGCAGTTGTTAAAGGGGGGAACAGGGTACTGATGAGTATTTGTCATTATAATATCCTGCATGACTATTGTACCTGTTCCTAGGTTTAGTAAATCCTAAGGCCCTGCCTACTGCATCCCTACCCCTTAAGTCTAACCACGCGGCCGCTACAGTTGGGGTTACGGTGGGACTTAGCTCCTCCGTGTCCCTGCTGTCCAGTGTTCGTATAATCTCACGCTCACTAAGCGGAGGTTATCCACCCCGCTACACTGTGTAATTAATTAATCAAATTAACGCGATAAACTGACAGCCCTAATAAAAACATAACTCTGTAGCACCAGAACCAGAACAAGGCCCATGAAGCCCAGCCTGTACTGTAGACTGTACTGTACCTTCCCTGAGTCGCTCTCCCTCAGGGTCATGTAGGGGTCGGCACAGTCGCCAATCTCCCCCTGCTGGAGCACCTTCTCCATCTGGAACACACAGGACATCCACATGTCAGGACTGACGAACAACAACAATAACAACAGTAATAACAATAACAACAATAATAATAACAACAATAATAATACTAACGGAGACAGACGTGAGGACGGGGACAGAGACAGACGTGAGGACGGGGGGGTATAAGCGTTGCCATTATCCGCCAGCGCCGCCCAGGATGATTGTGATTAGTTTAACCTCTTAACACATTCGGGGCCAACCACGTATAAATACGCGTTTCGGCGCCATGCTTAAAGGGCCAACCACGTGTATATATATGTGGCAAGGTTGTTTTGGCTTTTATTCCATTTTAATATCCTACTCAATGTCACCGAGCGGCACTGCAGATTTACCCTACTCTTGGAATTCGGAAAAGTGCATTACCGGCCAGATCCTCGTAGGGGCGCTGTCTCGATAATGCAGTGTTCCCTGTTACAGGCCGGTGTTTTTAATTATTTTTATTATGAATGGACTTTTCTGTTAGCCTAAAGCTATGTGTGTAGCCGATCGCCTAGAATAGTTTTTGGGACGCTGAATTCAGTGTGCAGTAAAGGACTATAGCATCAGCCAATGGACATATGGATCTACCAGATGGCGATCGATAACTGGGAAATCCTTTTTGCAGTCCAACCGGCCACAGGTAAGAGCGATTTGACGTCAATTTCAGCTTGGTCAATTTCACCTTGCTTTGATAGCCATCCACCCGGTCAGCGAATGAGGCTACTGAGGCTAATGCCGTTATTGGTAATCAATCATCAGAAACGACGTCCCCCGCCCCCCCCTTTCGTGCATTCATGGTGGACCATGATACAGACAATATGCATTTTGAGTTTTAACTCTAGCTTGTCTATAGCCGAAACGCCATTCGATTTAACGTTATTAGCTTAGCACCCTATATCTCGCGTTCCAGGAAATACCCCAGAACATTCTGCTATAACGTTCACATTCAAGACGCTATAAAATGGGAACGTATTGATGAATTTTTTTTTTATTTAAGGCATATTGAAGGGACGGTTTATAGTGTCAATTGACAATGAGAATGGACAGATAGCAATAATATAAAGTATAGATTTAGCTCTACAAACAGCCTCACGCACAATGAAAGGTTGTTATGAAATGCTTGCCGTATAGAGTGGGCCCTGTCTAATCCCAATGGCCCCGAATGTGTTAAGCAGCACCCCCAAAACGGGGCCATTTTTGTTTTTGAGGACTGCATACTTTTTTGCAAAGCTTAGCTTTATACTTTAGTGGTTGCCAGATTCCTGTTTTTAAGTTCCAGCATAGAGGGATGAGCTGGTTCCATAACCTGAAGTCGTATGTAGTACAGGTCCGAATTTGATAAAAAATCCATTCAGAAATGAGTGCTTGAGAAAGGTTTTAGTAAACAGTGTAGCAAAAAAAGCGAGCAAATCCAAACACTGACCAATCCTTTTCGCCATCAGCTGTGATTGGTCAATTATCTAGCGTATACAGTCATTTGACACACGGCCTGACATATCGTCATGTAACTCGAGAACCGAGGCACGGAATTGGTAGAGTGAGGTGGCGTTCGAAAAAAAAATAATAATAATAAAAATGCACTTCATAATAAACTAACCTACACTGTAGCACTCAACACTTTGATGAACATTGTTACTCAGCTGATAGAGTTGTGCCCTTCCTGATGACTTGTCGTACAGAACTTGTAAGTCGCTTTGGATAAAAGCGTTTAGCTAAATGACTAAATGTAAATGTAAATGCGAGGAGACCTGGGTTGGAACTCAGCAAGTGTCCTGTAGGGGTGTTTACCTTGATGACCAAGTAGATGTCTGGCGATGGGTAGGTTATGGAGAAGATGGCCGATCTGGCCAGGCCAGAGTGGTCCACGTTGGGGGTGTGGGACTTCAGGAAACCTTTAAACTGATCCGAGTTCAGGTCACAGTAAAAGTTCTCGGATATCTGAGGAGGTGAAGCAGAAAAGGATAATCAGAAACACGTTATTCGCCCAGAAAAGGCAAGGAAGTTATCACAAGAGGTTTTCCCACAGTGACAACGTACAGAGTTCCACAGTACTCAAGACACACATGGTACTATGAGTCTATGGCAGGGGTTCTCAAACTTTTTTATACCATGACCCCATTTTATTTAAGATTCTTTTTGGCAACCCCACACTTAATGTATCGCGTAATTTCATCAAAATAAAAGCACACGTTGTTGAACTTGATCATGGATATTTAATAGAAAATGTAATTACAATGGCGGTTAGGTGGTCGAGCGGAGATTGCGTTCGTCACCAGCCCCGGAGCTGTGAGCTTGGTTCGCCTGTTCGAATCCAGCTCACAGCTCCGGGGTTGTCACCAGCTTGGCTGGCCGTCTGCACTGATACAATTGGCTGTATCAGAGGGTGGGAGAAGCTGGCGGGGTGGGTCCGGGTCGTTGTAAACAGCGACTCCTACAGTTCGGTCGGGGCGCCTGCTAAGCGCGGATTGGACGTGAGGGGGATAGTGTGGTCCTCCCACACGCTACGCCCTCTCAATGAGAATCCGCGCTGCCAGGTGAAAAGAAGCGGTGATTGGCTGGACGTGTGTCGGAGGAAGCACGTGGTAGCCTCCACTCTCCCAAATGATCTGACTGTGGGGGGTAAAGCGCAGCGACCAGGAAGGGACTGGGAATTGGTATACGACTAACATTGGGGATGGGAGAAAATCGGAGGAAAATGGAGGGGGAAAAAGACCAAAAAAAAAAAAAAAAAAAAAAAGTAATTACAGCACTATGTTATCAATACACATTTATAAAACGAGGCATATTTAATAATATGTGGTTGTGTGACCGGTCTGATAGGAGTGGGTCTGATAGGAGTGGGTCTGATAGCCTCCGTGCGTTTCAGGACTTAAGAGAATTTTATGATTTACCCGGCGAGTCCTTCTTTCTTTACCTTCAACTAAGGTCAGCACTGAGGGCGCATGGCGTACCGTGGGCTCAAGCTTTGCACCCACACCCCTTCCTCAGGCTCATAGTGGACAGGACGACATCCAGAGGGTTTGTCTCAGACTTTTATACGCTCTTAATTCAATCCACGTATAACAATTTATCATTGGATACAATCTGGCGTGTGGATATCCCGTAGTTGGACCCCGAGTTTGACTGGGATGATGTTTGGGCAAATGTGGCATTATCTTCCCGCAACCCCAATCACCAGCAAATAAATTTTAATTATATTCATAGGACCTATCTTACACCTAGGAAGCTATTTGCTATGGGACTGATAACCGACTCTCGGTGCACTCTGTGCTCTCAAAAGGCCACTGGCACTTATATGCATATGTATTGGGATTGCCCACCAGTGGCCCGCTTCTGGAGGTCAATAACGGACAAACTTTCAGATCTGTGTGGCTTAACTATCCCATTCACAGCTGTTACGCTACTCCTGAACGATATAACGACACTACCCGCGTCCGTACAACTGAAAAGGGTTGTCCTAGCGGGCGTCACAGCAGCGAAGAAGCTAATAGCAATGAGATGGAAGGAGCCTGAGAAGCTTACAATGATTAACTGGTCCCTAACTCTATTGGATGTGATTTATCTTGAGATATCCACGGCCCGGGTGATCGGGGTGGGGCAGGCTGGGATTGACCTGTGGTTCGCAGCAGCTGAGAAGGTAAAGACCGCCGTGTGCGGCTGAGCGGGGTTGGGGCGCTTGATCGGGGGGGTCCGGCGGTCTCTGGGGAGGGGGAGGAGGAAATGTCTTGTCTGTCTTGGTCTTTGTCTTGTCCTTCTTAACTTTGACTGGGGGGATTTTAGGGGGGGTAGGTATTTAGCTATTCTGCGCTATATGTCAATTCACATGCCATCTCCCCAAGGGACTAATATTGGCAGACTGATTGACCTGTTAACCAACTTGGAGGAAGAATTTCTTTCTTCTTACACTTTACCTTCTGCGAGTTTGGCAGTCTTGAACATGTGTAAGGGACCTAGGCTATCTACAATAAATCTGCGGCAACACTCTCATAAACAATCTTTTAAGTCACTCCACTTGTAAAGGTGGGGAAAGGTTGGCATGTTTGAAGACATTTTTGTTATTGAAATTGCCATCTGTATTTGATAGGTTGGACGCTGTTCTTTTCTTTTGTCTTTATAATTTATTATTCTGTATTATTATTGTTTGTTATTCTCCTGTGAAGTTATGTTTTTGTTACTGTGGTTATTGTGTTGTCCTGTTTCGTGTAATTAATAATAAAAAATTTGATCAAAAAAAAAAAGGAGTGGGTCTGATAGGAGTGGGTCTGAGGCGTGAAGCCATGGGTCAGTGGTGAAACATCAGCCTCCTATAAGGGAAGGAGAGATGATGTTACCCCGAGAATAACGAGAGCAGACAGAAATCCATCTCCGGCGGGGGGGGGGGGGGGGGGGGGGGCTGCGCCGTGGTCTTCCTTTACACGCCCAGCCATACGTCAATAATAACCAAACACTGATCTGTGGAACGTCCTCCATCCTGTCCAGTCTGCCGGCTCTCTCCGGTGTCCCTCCCCAGTGTCCCCGCGGCGGGGGAGACGACCGCGCGCCCTACCCCCCCCCCCCCCCCACACTCTGGTGCAGGGAACACAACCACACACGCCCTCGTCACACGATTCTCTCTCCATTAGAGAGTTAACCATTCCTCTTCACTCCCGCCCCGATCCATCAGGGCATTATCGGACCACTCTAAACACCCCCCCCCCCTCTCAAACAGATCCCAAAGGTTCCTGGACATCCTGTGTAATCTCTGAGAACGTACCGGTGATCAGATGACATGCGTCGTAATCTGACTAATGCACACGTCGAAGGGATGGTCCTGATCTGTGCAAAAGTCAATGGAGCGGATCTCCTGCAGGCTGACTGAGATCTACTGTGTGGGTTTCAGTTACAGCAGCTTCGGTTCAGCTTGTACAGACAGGGGGCCTTGACCCCATTGACTTTCCATTAGTTTGTGGCTAACTAGCATCAAGGCCACCTAATCTATCCCCAGGCCATCAGGATGCTCAACGACAATAACACTATGTACTGTAACAAACCATCAAATACACTCACAACACACACATCCACACGCACACACTCACTTTAAATAAACAACTCACTGTAGCACCCACTTTACCCACTTTAGACACTTTATATTTATTAACAAAGGGATTTGCACTACAATTCATACCTAATTGCACCTTACCCTAAGTTGTACCTCATCCCATTTTTGCATTGTACTGTATATTGTATTGTAACTCTTTTCTACTCTATTGTATATATGAATATTGAACACTTTTGTTTACACTTGTTACGTACTTTTGACTTTCTATTTTATACTTATCTATTTTTATCTAGCACACTCTCAGGAGCCAAACAGAAAAAAAGCTTTTCATATAAAAGTATTCTGTATTTTTGTATGACAACTAATAAAGAAACTTGAAACTTGAACCCTTAATTGGCTGATATCAATCCCTGTCTCCTGAGCCGTGCAGCCATTGTGTGTAGTGTGATGTGTGCCGGGTGCCAGTGTATGGTAGTCATTGTGTAGTGTGATGTGTGCCGGGTGCCAGTGTATGGTAGTCAGTGTGTAGTGTGATGTGTGCCTGCCTGGTGCCAGTGTATGGTAGTCATTGTGTAGTGTGATGTGTGCCTGGTGCCAGTGTATGGTAGTCAGTGTGTAGTGTGATGTGTGCCGGGTGCCAGTGTATGGTAGTCAGTGTGTAGTGTGATGTGTGCCGGGTGCCAGTGTATGATAGTCAGTGTGTAGTGTGATGTGTGTCTGGTGCCAGTGTATGGTAGTCAGTGTGTAGTGTGATGTGTGCCGGGTGCCAGTGTATGGTAGTCATTGTGTAGTGTGATGTGTGCCTGGTGCCAGTGTATGGTAGTCAGTGTGTAGTGTGATGTGTGCCTGGTGCCAGTGTATGGTAGTCATTGTGTAGTGTGATGTGTGCCTGGTGCCAGTGTATGGTAGTCATTGTGTAGTGTGATGTGTGTCTGGTGCCAGTGTATGGTAGTCAGTGTGTAGTGTGATGTGTGCCGGGTGCCAGTGTATGGTAGTCATTGTGTAGTGTGATGTGTGCCTGGTGCCAGTGTATGGTAGTCAGTGTGTAGTGTGATGTGTGCCTGGTGCCAGTGTATGGTAGTCATTGTGTAGTGTGATGTGTGCCTGGTGCCAGTGTATGGTAGTCATTGTGTAGTGTGATGTGTGCCTGGTGCCAGTGTATGGTAGTCATTGTGTAGTGTGATGTGTGCCTGGTGCCAGTGTATGGTAGTCATTGAGCCTGCATAGCCCAAGGTTGGGTGCTACCAGTGGTGGTCAAGGAGGCAATTTCCCTAACCCTACATTGTAAAGCGTTTTGAGTGTCTAGAAAAGTGCTATATAATAATATATTATTATTATTATTATTATAGTACGAGGAACAGTGTGGACCGTGCTGAGAACGGACTCTAGCGACCAACAACACCGCTGCTTAGAGCTGTTTCCCCGAAGCCTGTTTTTGGGCTTCAAACTTCGTCAGGGTTTTTTGAACGGACGTTCGAACCTTCGTTTTTAATTACAAAAAAATAAAATATCCACAAACTAAATCCTCAATTTGAATAAAGTGATTAATCTGATTAAATGAGTCTTTATTTTATTTTATTTGTATCAACTTTCTTTAATGAATATAACTCATCAGTGTCGTCAACATAAATAATCCAATAAGGGCACGAAAGTGATGGTGACATCTTGATGGAGCGCCAAGCGGATGCAGATAGGCTACATCATTTATGATAAATGTTTTATTTGAATTTTTATGATGAGTCATATACTATAATAGTATAATACTATAATATTAGTGTAGCCAGTCTTGTCTTTTGTCTTGTCATCTTGAGTTTAGCTGGGGATATTATGGGGGGGCAGCTATTTAACTATTTCTTCACTGTTTGGCCACTTTTACACGGTCTCTGTGAGTCTATGGAACACCTCTACAGGTTTTTGTTTTTTCATGAAGGTTCATTGCTCTGTTTTCGGGTCGTGTTCTCAAAAATGGTCCTTGTGGTGGATTGGAGA
Organism: Notolepis coatsorum; assembly: GCF_963971535.1. Taxonomy (NCBI): domain Eukaryota; kingdom Metazoa; phylum Chordata; class Actinopteri; order Aulopiformes; family Paralepididae; genus Notolepis; species Notolepis coatsorum. The sequence continues at coordinate 120,431,788 of NC_140174.1, read as the reverse complement.
TGTACGTTTTATTAATATAGGGTCACACGGCCGGGAATCGGGGCTGAACACTGGGAAAGACCATTTATTAGATAGAACCCTTGGAATTAAAATTTAGAAGGTTGAACTCCGTTTTCTTTTCTCTTTGTCTGTATAATTGTTAGTCTGTATTATTATTATTGTTTTTGTTATTTTCTTGTGAAGTTCTATGTATTGTGATTGTGGTTAATGTGTTGTCTTGTTTCATGTGAATAATAATAAAAATTTGATCAAAAAAAAAATATTAGTGTAGCCTAATCTTTATCTGCAACTGTGAAGAAAAACCCCATTGGTTTAAACAGAACGAATAGAGATTTCTTTTTTTTTATTATTATAAATAATTCGAATGTTGATTTAGAATTCGAACGCCAACGTAACGAACGAAGGTCCAAACATTCGAACGTTTGGGCTCAGCCCTACCGCTGCTAAGTAGGAAACAGGCACATCTGTCCCTTTAACACAGACTTTATACTGCATTTGTATCCTGCCAACGTAATGCCATGACTAGGGCAAGACCACCCGCATTTCATTGTATACTTGTATGCCGTGACAAATAAAACTCTTGACTTGACTTGACTTGAACAGCTACTACCCGACACTGTGCACCGGTTTAAAACATGTGCACAGCAGAGCAGGTCATCCGTCAGACAAAAAGACCTGAGAGGTTCCTGTAATCTCTGAAAAAGATGACCTGAAAGGTTCCTGTAATCTCTGAAATGTAAAATAAATATTCTTAAACATAATTTACTCTTAAAGCCACCTGGTTGCATAATCCAATGATTACAGTTACTACCAGTACTGAAGAGTAGGTTTTCTGGCAGAACAAAATGATCCAAAATGCAATTGCGATCCCTAAAGTAGCTATAATCAGATAATTTACTTTAGAAAATAATCCTGTAATGATTACCAGTTACTGTACATTTTGTAATCTGGTTATATCATCCAACACGACACTGTGGACTCAGTTATGCAAAAACCCTCTAAATCAGGAGAGAGAGAGAGAGAGAGAAACTTTTGTTCTGACTGTCTATTCTTCTGATAGCAGGTGTTTAATCAAAGATCCCCGCTTTCTAATTTTGCACAAGAACCAATCAGCATGGGTATGGGCGGGTTCATTTTCCATTGATGGGGATTTGATTGGCTGTTTTTAAATAAAGTGCGGCCGCATGATTAATAACGTTAACGTTAGTTCGGCCAGAGAAACAAATATACGAATTAAAATGGTTGGACCTGCGAGATTTGTACTTTGTAGGTCTGCATTTTAAATGTAAGGAGTAAAAAGTCAGTTTTTCCCCCCTCTGAAAGGTAATTGAGTAAAAGTACAAGTATACAAACCTAATAATACTCGAGTAAAGTACAAATCCCCCAAAAACAGTACTTAACTATTGTAACAAAGTACAATTACTCAAGTACTTTACACCCCTGCGCAGGAGTGACACGTCTCTACAGAGAGCACAGGAGGAGTGGAGGAGTCAGATTATTCACGTCATCTCTGCTCATAAACATTTACAGATGTTCTTACTCTACGCTCATAATAAATAATATACATTTGAATAGTCAGATAATTGAAAACAACTGACGTTCAACTCTCTGGGGACATTCTCTTGATATTAGGATTAAACTCAATTTGAAATGTAGCGCTTAATAACGGTAAAAAAATAATTTGCACAACTCCCCCCCGAGGTTCAAGAGTTCACAGGGGACCAAATCCTCTCTTGTCCGACGATGACGTCCAAACATGGTGGGTTTAACAGTTAAATAGGTCTCGTGTTGACGACTCAAATCCTCCACACAGACTGTACCGTACTGTACTGTCGCCAGCCGCCATGGTCCGGGGAGGACTGCATTAATAACCAGAGAATTATGTGGAATTATATGAACAGCTGTTGCAGGACTTTTTTTTTACAGATGTGAAGCAATAAACACCATTTTAAAACACCAACACGACTACAGAGACGCTGTTACAGAGAGAAGATAGAGCTGTGAGAAGAGCTGTGATGAGAGAGGAGAGGAGAGAGAGAGAGAGAGAGAGAGAGAGAGAGAGAGAGAGAGAGAGAGAGAGAGGAGAGAGAGAGAGAGAGAGAGAGAGAGGAGAGGAGAGGAGAGGAGGAGGAGGAGAGAGAGAGAGAGGAGAGAGGAGAGAGGAGAGAGGAGAGAGGAGAGAGAGAGAGAGAGAGAGAGAGAGAGAGAGAGAGAGAGAGAGAGAGAGAGAGAGAGAGAGAGAGAGAGAGAGAAGAATGCGTGGGATGGAGTCAGCCAGAGATGGAACTCAAAGTCGATTGCAGTATGCTGTTTGACTGTGTCACTCTCATCGAGTCTAAATGTAAAACGAGATCGTTTCTCATCTGCTGCAATAAGAGATTCCTTCCATCTGCCTTTAACTATCTGGCCCTGGCTTAACTCCATCTAATAAAGACAAGGACACAAGCCAGGAGCTCTATTATAGGACACACATAGGCAGGTGTAACGCGTAATCACATTCTGCAGCACCAGGGTCTGTCTGTCTGTCTGTCTGTCTGTCTGTCTGTCTGTCTGTCTGTCTGTCTGTCTGTCTGTCTGTCTGCCTGTCTGTCTGCCTGTCTGTCTGAGAGACCTTGCCCGAGAGGTCTGTCTGTCTGTGGGAGGAGGGACTGTAATATAAATGATTGATTGATTTGATTGAATCATTATTGGAATGGAATTTTGGAACCCGTTCTAGTGACTGGCTGGTCCTTAAGGTCCAGTTTGCCCTGAACAGGGTACATCTGAATTTTGCTATGATGCCCCTCTAGCTCATGGAATGAACTCCAACAGTCCTTAAAGCTTGAGATTCTCCCCTCTGCTGCAGAGTTTAAAACCTTGCTCCTCGAACCTTTGTCAATCAAGTTGTACATGTTTTTATTTAGTCGTTATCCTCGCTCTTTGCCTCATCTTGTTGTCTCATTGTTATGATTGTATATGCTTATTTCTGTATGTACACTCGACGTGACTGTAAATGAGGGAAACCTCAGTGGCCTTTCGAGTTTAAATAAAGTCAAGTCAAATCAAGAGTTTTATTCGTCACGGCATACTGTACAAGTATACAATGAAATGCGGGGGGTCTTGCCCGCAACGATTGTGCATAATACAATAGTAATATAGTAATAACAATAGTAATATATAATAAGAATCCAATAGAACGACAGTGTGCAACAAAACAGGTAAACAAAGTAGGGCATATCGGTATACAGTACATGAGTTATATACAGAGCATGGTAGGACATGCTAGGTCCTGTGGTAGTGCAGTACACTGTTAGCTACGGATGAGGCACTGGGTCTTTATGTACACTGCTATACAATGCTATACAATCTCAAGTTATACTATACTATTTTTTTTTTTTTTTTTTTCTTAATTTTTCTTTTTTTTAGCGTTTATCGCTTTTCTGGTCAAGCATGACCGACAGAAACAGGTTGAAATGGGATGTAGAGCAGGGGAAGACACTCTGAGAAATGACGGCGGGTCCGGGAATCGAACTCGTGTCCCCCAGATCCGTGACGAGCACGGTTTTCCCCGACGCAGAAATAGCGCCGAGATATGCGGTGAGCTACGGGAGCTCCCCCTACTATACTATTCTTAAAGTGACCTTTCCTTTTGTAAAGTGACCATAAGTGTGAGCGTGTGCAGCATGAGTGTGTGTGTGCTCATGTTAAAGTGGCTGCTAGTGTGTGAGCGTGTACAGTGTGTGTGTTGTGTGTGGAGAGTTCAGTGTTCAAGGCTCTGATGGCCTGGGGGAAGAAGCTGAGCCGAAGTCTCTCTGTCCTAGTTGCTGGTGTTAGCAGGCGTTTGCCTGACCGCAGCAGCTTGAACAGGCTGTAGTTGGGGTGGTGAGGGTCTTTCATTATTCTGCAGGCTCTGGATTTGCACCTCTTGTTGTATAGGACCTGCAGGGGTGGTAGTGCAATACCCGTGGTACGCTCGGCTGAGCGCACCACTCTCTGTAGGGCCTTCTTGTCCTGTGCCATGCTGTTTCCATACCAGGCAGTGATGTTTCCAGTCAAGATGCTCTCTACAGCTCCGGAGTAGAAGGACTGGAGTATCTTCCCAGATACTCTGAACTTCCTTAATTGTCTCAGGTGGTAGAGGCGCTGCTTCGCCTTTTTTACGACTGAGTCTATGTGTGTTGTCCATGTCAGATCCTCTGAGATGTGGACCCCCAGGTACTTAAAGCTGCTCACCCTGTCCACGGTAGCCCCGTTTATCCTCAGTGGTGTGTGTGTCCCCTGCTGTCTCCTCCTAAAATCCATGATCAGCTCCTTGGTTTTACCAATGTTCAGGAGCAGGCTGTTGTCCTGGCACCAGCGTTCCAGTACCTCAACCTCCTCCCGGTAGGCCTTCTCGTCGTTGTCCGAGATCAGCCCCACCACCACCGTGTCGTCCGCAAGCTTCACTATGGAGTTGGAGCTGAACTTGGCCACACAGTCATGTCACGTGTATATAGTGAGTACAGCAGGGGGCTCAGAACACAGCCCTGGGGGGACCCGATGCTCAGGGTGATGGTGTTGGAGGTCTGACCCCCCACCCTGACCGCCTGGGGCTTTCACTCAGAGAGTCCAGTATCCAGGCGCTCAGGGCGGAGCTCAGACCCAGCTCGATCAGCTTGTCCACCAGTCTGGTGGGGACTATGGTGTTGAACGCTGAGCTGTAGTCAATGAACAACAGTCTCACATAGCCCCCCTTCTGGCAGTCTAGGTGGGAGAGGGTGCTGTGCAGTACCTGGGAGACCGCATCATCAGTGGACCTGCTTGGCCTGTATGCAAATTGCATAGGGTCCATATCACTGGGGAGGGAGGCACAAATGTGATCCTTGACCAGCCTCTCAAAACATTTCATGGCCACAGATGTGAGTGCCACCGGTCTGTAGTCATTGAGACCTGTTGGGGAGGATTTCTTTGGTACCGGGATAATGGTAGACATCTTGAAGCAGGCAGGGACCACTGACTCCGCCAGGGATCAATTAAATATGGTGGTGAACACAGGGGCAAGCTGGTTAGCACAGGACTTAAGTATGCGTCTTGTTATTCCATCTGGGCCAGCAGCCTTCCTGGTGTTCACCTGCATAAATGCTCTTCTCACACTGTGTTCCGTCAATGAGAGAGCGTCCCGCCCCCCCGCGGATGCCCCCCCCCCCCCCCCCCCCCTCCACAACAGCCGGCACGCCAGTGACGTCACTAGCCGGAGAGCTAGCGGCGCCACTGTTTGCACCAAACCGTGGGTAGAAGGAGTTGAGTTTGTCCCTCGCCATTTCTTGTCTTTGCTGTGCAGGCGCCCTGACCGACATGTAGGAGTCGCTGTTTACAACGACCAGACTACCACTCATCGACTTCCCTCCCGCTGACTCTGCCAATTGAGTCAGTATGACGGCCGGCCCAAGCCGGAGGCAACGCCGACAGCCGGATTCGAGACCGGTGTCTCTTGCGTTGGTGACAAGTGCAATGTCCGCTGGGCCACCCAGCCGCCTTCGCGCTCAGTGTTTTCTTAGAGGGCCGAACTAAAGCCTCCGTCATGTTCCGAACCAATTATTCCCGGTGTGAAAGGCCTATGAGAGAGCCAGACCCTGTGGCTACAAAGCCCGTCTCAGAGCCTCCAGAGCCTCCCGGCCCACCAGCTAAATCCATCCAACCTCTTCTTCACCCCGAAGAAAAGATATAATAATAACATCCAGTTGTGCAAATCCATTAGCAAACATGATGTAAAGGACCATGTGCTCATTATGTGGTTTGGCTGGGAAAGTAGAGTACAAGACAAGTATTAGTGTTCCTGGCATCTAAAGGCCAGCGAGGACAGTGGCTGGGGGGGCGAAGAGGATATCCAGACAGATGAGACCGTAAGGCTGAAGATCTCGCCGTGACACAATAAACTAGACGACCACCCTTCATCTCTAGGAAACCTAGTAAGACCATGGAGACTATACAAATATATGGCATTACATTAATAGCAGATGTTTTGTAACATGCTATATAATAGAGTAGAGTAGAGTTTATTGTTACAGCCATTTTCTTTTTTTAAAGTACCACCCCTATCAGGGTTGTGTTGATGACTTTGTGGATCGACGACGTTCAGAGCGACCGCTGGTTACACGCGATGTCAAGGCAATTTAGGGCTAGTTTGAGCCCAACCAACTGACTTTGGCGTTTAAAGGTGTTAAAATGTGTTTTGTTGTTAAAATAGAATAGAATATAATAGAATATAAATCCTTTATTAATCCAGAGGGAAATTCAGCCAAAAATAAGTGGTCTACAATACATGTTAAAAAGAAAAGCTCTACATTCAGACAGCCATCACTGATATAGTCTCCCAGTCCTTCCGCTCTGCAGTGAACAAGAAAATAATTTTTTATCCAATCAGGACTCTACAATGAGAAGAAATAAAAAGCTAGTTTTAAGCAAATGATGTCATTTAAACAGGTACAATTATCTGCTGTTGCAGTAAGAAAATCTGGCTTGGTATAATTTCTTGAAATAAGTACAAATATCTAGGGTTCTCTCTCCTGATTGGATGATGTGGGAACGGGATACCAGACAAAGAAAAGTATGTTTACTGCAGAGCGGAGGGACTGGGGAGACCCATGTTACTGACCAGACACTCTGTATCAGTGATGTCTGTTTACTGCAGAGTGGAGGGACTGGGAGACCCATGTTACTGACGAGACACTCTGTATCAGTGATGGCTGTTTACTGCAGAGTGGAGGGACTGGGAGACCCATGTTACTGACCAGACACTCTGTATCAGTGATGTCTGTTTACTGCAGAGTGGAGGGGACTGGGAGACCCATGTTACTGACCAGACACTCTGTATCAGTGATGGCTGTTTACTGCAGAGTGGAGGGACTGGGAGACCCATGTTACTGACCAGACACTCTGTATCAGTGATGGCTGTTTACTGCAGAGCAGGAGGGACTGGGAGACCCATGTTACTGACCAGACACTGTATCAGTGATGGCTGTTTACTGCAGAGCAGGAGGGACTGGGAGACCCATGTTACTGACCAGACACTCTGTATCAGTGATGTCTGTTTACTGCAGAGTGGAGGGACTGAGAGACCCATGTTACTGACCAGACACTCTGTATCAGTGATGGCTGTTTACTGCAGAGTGGAGGGACTGGGAGACCCATGTTACTGACCAGACACTCTGTATCAGTGATGGCTGTTTACTGCAGAGTGGAGGGACTGGGAGACCCATGTTACTGACCAGACACTCTGTATCAGTGATGGCTGTTTACTGCAGAGTGGAGGGACTGGGAGGACCCATGTTACTGACCCAGACACTCTATATCAGTGATGTCTGTTTACTGCAGAGTGGAGGGACTGGGAGGACCCATGTTATTGACCAGACACTATATCAGTGATGTCTGTTTACTGCAGAGTGGAGGGACTGGGAGACCCATGTTATTGACCAGACACTATATCAGTGGATGTCTGTTTACTGCAGAGTGGAGGGACTGGGAGACCCATGTTACTGACCAGACACTCTATATCAGTGATGTCTGTTTACTGCAGAGTGGAGGGACTGGGAGACCCATGTTACTGACCAGACACTCTGTATCAGTGATGGCTGTTTGCTGAGGGACTGGGAGACGCATGTTACTGACCAGACACTCTGTATCAGTGATGGCTGTTTACTGCAGAGTGGAGGGACTGGGAGACCCATGTTACTGACCAGACACTCTGTACCAGTGAGGGCTGTTTACTGCAGAGTGGAGGGACTGGGAGACCCATGTTACTGACAAGACACTCTGTATCAGTGATCACTTATTTTAACAAAATAATACCACTTACAGCTCCTTTTAGCAACAACCTGTGCCGTTACATGGCCTTTGAGTTAAACATGGTTGGGAAATATAGGCCTATGGCAGACAATGAAAAGATTGTTTGTGCTTTAGATGTAAATGTAAATGTATTTTATTGCCAGCAGCAATACAACATGACAGTACAAAAATAGTAGAGTAAAAAACAAAATAAAATAAACACACACAAAAATAAATAACCTTGAGATTGGGTCCTTCCTCCAAAGCATTCCCACAAAATATAACGACATACTTCTACCTCTATATATATACATACCCATAGTACACACATACACATACATGTATATTTCCCTCCATCCTGTCTCAAAAGCAGTGTGTCCCAAGCCTACCTAGGATAGCTAGTAATTTACCTCTATCTCCTCTCAAAGAGGCATCTTCAGCTGCAGCTGGGCTGTCATGTGTTCCATCGTATACATGTTCAACCTTCTGTAACCCATCGAGCAATCGTGGGGGGGGCTCAGGTTTCATCCAATTAATAGTAATCAAATGGTGCATTTATGTAGCAGCTTTTATCCAAAGCGCTTTACGCTTTTTTTTTTTTTAATAAGCTGGCCAGGAAGGCCAGTAGCGTGGTTGGGGTGGAGCTGGACTCTCTAGCGGTGGTGGAGGAGAGGAGGAGCCTTGCTAAGCTCCATGCCATCAGGGACGACCCCTCCCACCCACTACACACAGACTTGGCTGACAGGAGGAGCACGTTCAGTGCTAGACTAAGACTCCCGAGATGTAGCACTGAACGGCACAGGAAAGCATCACCAAGACAGCCTCCAAAAATAATAGACCTATCTCAAAACCCTGCCCCTTTTCTTGATCCTCCAATCACAGCTGTCGCTTACCTCTGACTTCCTCGTACAAACTTTGTTTGTACGAGGAAGTCAGAGGTAAGCGACAGCTGTGATTGGAGGATCAAGAAAAGAGGGCAGGGTTTTGAGACAGGTCCATTGGCTGCCCCCTCCCCTCTCTGGACTCCATCTACACCTCACGCACAGTCACCCCGCTCTGGTAAAATAGTCAACGATCCCTCCCGCCCAGCACACGCCCTCAGGTCGCTACAGGTCAATTACAACCAGACACACACCGCTTCACTTTTTCCCCACAGCAGTCCGAAACACTGAACACCCCCCCCCCCCCCCCCCCCCCCCCCCTTCCCACAGACGGGCAAGCATTCGAACTGAAGTGAACATGAACTGAATTGAACTGACACTAACTGACACTTTTTTATATGTGACTGTCCTGTATGTATTTATTAGGGATGCTCGATATTGGCTTTTTTTACCGATACCGATATTCCGATATTGTCCAACTCTTAATTTCGATACCGATACCGATACCGATATCAACCGATACCGATATATGCAGGGTTTCCCCCCAAAAAAAACTGAATAATTTTCAGGTAACTAATAATTTCACTGGTTATCTGTGCAAAATATGATAATTAAAAAAGTAAAAATTAACATTACATATCTCTTGTTGTTGAATTAAACCAAAATGCATACTTTTGACAATAAATAAAATAAGAATTGGTTCTTACTTGCTTGCCTGGGTAAATAAAGGTAAAAAAAAAAAAAAAAAAAAAAAAAAAAAAAAAAAAAACGATATTTTCCGATATCACATTTTACTGCCGATATCGGCCGATAATATCGGACATCCCTAGTATTTATGTATTTATTGTGGGGATTGGGAGGTGGGAGGGGGGCGTTTGATGTTCCATGTTGATGTCCCAGTGCTTAAATAACATGCTGTACCGCAAACGATTACCACCAACCATAGTTGTTGTGTGGCATTAAAGTATCTGGTATCTTGTAGGAAGTCCTTCATTCTGACAGCCATCAGACTGTACAATGCATCACTGAGTGACACTTACCATCTTCCTGGACTTTTACTTTTAAAACAACATTGTTCAATATTACACTTACTGTACACTTACTGTAGATTTCTGTATATTTTTACTGTATATTTTATATTAGAATGTATATACATAACATAGGAAATGTAAATCCCGGACCGTATTTTATTATTATTATTTTATTCTTAGGCTTATTTTATTTTTTATTCTTAGGCTTATTTTTTTTAATTCTTATTTGTGACTAATTGTTTTGTCTACCTAAATGTTTACTGTGAGCGATTTTGTAGTGTCAAATTTCACTCTGGATGATTAAAGTATTTCTATTCTATTCTGACCCTTCGACACCTTCCGATTA
>NC_140174.1:120397793-120421548 GCF_963971535.1 Notolepis coatsorum | reverse complement strand
AGAGAGAGAGGGAGAGGGAGGGAGAGGGAAAGAGAGAGAAAAAAAGAGAGGGAGAGAAAAAGAGAAAGAGAGAGAAAGAGAGAGATAATCTGATTATCATTTCAGATAATAAGGGATGAAGTTCTCGAGGATGGCGTGAGGACGGGTGGATCTGGCCCGTGCTTTTCCAAACCTCCTTTCCAAAAATGAACCTCTCTTTCTCTCCCTTCACAAAGCATGGACAATTGAAACCCTTTGCAACAAGGAACATGTGGTAAGTCCGTTTTGAAATTGTTTTTTGGACGGCCCCACATATTTGCAGTCAATCCAAGTCACTTGGAGAGTGAATGTGATACATGACCCTAAACTATGAATTATTTAACTATGCATGAACACAACACTCTAACTTACCATCTTTAGATAATAAAGTACTCAACCTCTACTGTCTTTAACTATGAAGGAACACAACACTCTAACTTACCATCTTTAGATAATAAAGTACTCAACCTCTACTGTCTTTAACTATGAAGGAACACAACACTCTAACTTACCATCTTTAGATAATAAAGTACTCAACCTCTACTGTCTTTAACTATGAAGGAACACAACACTCTAACTTACCATCTTTAGATAATAAAGTACTCAACCTCTACTGTCTATAACTATGAAGGAACACAACACTCTAACTTACCATCTTTAGATAATAAAGTACTCAACCTCTACTGTCTTTAACTATGAAGGAACACAACACTCTAATTTACATTTTTAGATAATAAAGTACTCAACCTCTACTGTCTTTAACTATGAAGGAACACATCACTCTAACTTACCATCTTTAGATAATAAAGTACTCAACCTCTACTGTCTTTAACTATGAAGGATTATACAACGGCATGCAAATTTCTCGATTCTGATTGGCTGAAACAGTCATTTTACACGTCTTTATTGGCAACAATTCCACGCTGAAGGCCCAGGACCCGCCCACAACCGAACCACATCACATCACTCCGCCGGATCACAAGAAGGTGGACAATAATCTTTACAAATGGATATGTTGATAGCGACTAAACGACTAAATATCAAGCGATTCTGTCACAGCGAATGTCTTAGTCGTTTAAACAATGTTGGATGATGTAATTGATGGGTCTTGAATCATTCTGTAACAAAAGAAAAATCGTGGATTGATTGATTGATTAATTTTCAAAAGAAAAATCAATTTCTTTTTCCTTTCGACTGTCAGCGCTCGCTCTAGTCTCCACCCACCGCCACCCCCCCCCCCCCCCACCCCCCACACACACACACACACACGCACACACACACACACACTCTGCCTGCAACGCGGGGGATAGTCAGAGAGCTGGGTGCTGCGCTGTTCTAAGTGAGCATGGCCTATTGAGTTGATTGATTGATTGATTGCTAATTTTATTACTGTACGCTTGGTTTCCAACTGGTTAAGTTTAGGCCCTCTACAGTAGGTTTAAAAAAATAAATAAAAGAATAGGGCGAAGAAAACGTTTTTTTCCTATAGGGCAAAGAAAACTTTTTAATTTGTTTTACCTACTTTATATAGAAGCATCTAAGAATGAAGTTCTATGAAAAGTAGGTCTGCATTCCCTTAACAATTGTGTGTATTGAGCCGTACTGTATTGTACCCATTCTGCATCTGGTAATAAAATTTTCAATCAATCATTCCAATAATACACAGTTGGATGTGTTAGTTGGTTGGATGCACTTCAAGCTGCTTCCACATGAGGCAACTTCTCTCAATCATTCCAATAATACACAGTTGGATGTGTTAGTTTGGTTGGATGCACTTCAAGCTGCTTCCACATGGAGGCAACTTGTCTTTTTTGTAGTTGTGGGAACTACTTTTTCTGGCGGATGGTTTTTTCAATAAATCTTCGATTAATGTGTGTTTATTGTATAGAAATAAGGTTGGATGAATCTGGCAGTTGTATAAAAGCTTTACACCACTTGCAGTCGTGATTTGTGAACAATAAACCATGCCTAGGGGGGTCTAAAAGCCTCCCCAATTTAGAAAACAGTATTCCAATGGCTGGTGTTGATATGCTGCTAGCTAACGGAGCTAACCAACAAACACCAGGCGGACACTAAAGTAAATAACGAGAGCAATGACTTCCGGTCGGGGGGGTTTCAAAATAAAAGAGCGACGTCTATAGCAGCGGAATACGTTTATTTTGTACATTATCTAACGTTAACACGAACCTAAACTAACATTACAACTAACCTAAAGTTAGTTTAGGTTCGTGTTAACGTTAGATAATGTACAAAATAAACGTATTCCGCTGCTATAGACGTCGCTCTTTTATTTTGAAACCCCCCAGAAAGAAAGTCATTATATTTGCTTTAGTGTCCGTAGTGTGTTTGTTGGTTAGCTCCGTTAGCTAGCAGCCTATCAAGACCAGCCATTGGAATACTGTTTTCTAAATTGGGGAGGCTTTTAATCGTCAAGGTAAGAGGATTTTAAGTCATGGTATCCATAAACTTCAATCGGTTCGGATCCTTTGAATGAATGAGAATGTCAACAAACACGGCGACACGTTGAAATCACTGACTGCGCTCAGAGAGGAGTGGTTAGGCAAAAAATAGTTCAGAGTAAATTTTGCTTAGAAAACGTAATTGTCGAATTCAATAATTTTTTATTTCTCCACGTGGTAAATACACAGGTCACAACATGTTTACAGGAACATTTTGGAGTGTATTTCGTGACTGTAGGGCACTGTAGGGAAGGTCAGGCTACAACTCTGACCCACTTCCAGGGATGAAGCTAAGCTACGCTAACGGAGCGGCTGTTCCCTAAGCCTAATGCATGCACAGAGACAAAAAAGTATGTATCTTCTTGTCTAACTCCAGGGAAGATGTTAAATAATTTCCCAAAATGTTGGAGTTTTCCTTTAACTATGAAGGAACATAACACTAACTTACCATCTTTAGATAATAAAGTACTCAACTTCTACTGTCTTTAACTATGAATGAACACAACACACTAACCTTTAGATAATAAAGTACTCAGCCTCTACTGTATTTAACTATGAGTGAACACAACACTCTAACTTACCATCTTTAGATAATAAAGTACTCAACCTCTACTGTCTTTAACTATGAAGGAACACAACACTCTAACTTACCATCTTTAGATAATAAAGTACTCAGCCTCTACTGTCTTTAACTATGAATGAACACAACACTCTAACTCACCATCTTTAGATAATAAAGTACTCAACCTCTACTGTCTTTAACTATGAATGAACACAACACTCTAACTCACCATCTTTAGATAATAAAGTACTCAACCTATACTGTCTTTAACTATGAATGAACACAACACTCTAACTTACCATCTTTAGATAATAAAGTACTCAACCTCTACTGTCTTTAACTATGAATGAACACAACACTCTAACTCACCATCTTTAGATAATAAAGTACTCAACCTATACTGTCTTTAACTATGAATGAACACAACACTCTAACTTACCATCTTTAGATAATAAAGTACTCAACCTCTACTGTCTTTAACTATGAATGAACACAACACTAACTCACCATCTTTAGATAATAAAGTACTCAACCTCTACTGTCTTTAACTATGAAGGAACACAACACTCTAACTTACCATCTTTAGATAATAAAGTACTCAACCTCTACTGTCTTTAACTATGAAGGAACACAACACTCTAACTTACCATCTTTAGATAATAAAGTACTCAACCTCTACTGTCTTTAACTATGAAGGAACACAACACTCTAACTCACCATCTTTAGATAATAAAGTACTCAACCTCTACTGTCTTTAACTATGAAGGAACACAACACTCTAACTTACCATCTTTAGATAATAAAGTACTCAACCTCTAACTATGAACCAACACAACACTCCTCAACTCGTCAGCTAGCTAGGTTTTGAAAACATTGTTTATCAGAAGTTATGTGGTTCTTTGTCTGATGTACTCTACTACGGCAGTTCATCTCTTCACCCTGAAGGCCTCTTGCTCTCCCGCCTGCCTCACGTTGGGAGGCCAACAGAAACAGATTAATGCAAATCTACGCACGCCTCGTGGCAGACCGTGGCATCGAGCCGAGCGCAGCAGCACAACTGACTGACTGACTGACTGGCTCCCGACCGCGCCGTAAGACATTGACCGGCATTTCCGTTAAGGAGAGGGAGAGAAGAAACAAACGAAGAAGAGGCCACGTCATACGGCCGTCGGACATCTTGACATCAGAACCTGAATCTAAGCAGAATGTATAGACCCGAGAGGGTCCGACCAGTGACTTGTAGATGTCATAAGCATACGATAAAAAGACAGTTGTGGTCTTAAATAGAATGTAAGCAGACTTACCACGCTGGACGCTGTATGACTAAAACGCTCAGCGAAACAGAAGTAGACAAAATGGCGTCCTCCGGATGTGAGAACTTGTGTGCGTGTATGCATGTGCCTACCAACTCAAAGCCACAACACGGAACCGTAGGCCCTTTCCAAACAGACCCTGGTTCCTTAGACACAAGCGCTCCTGGGGATCTGAGAAGACTGGATAGGTATAAGCAATATGGGGAGAGAGCGCGGCGTAACTGAGAGACGGCGCTTAGACCCGTGCAGTGTTTTTGAGATCTGTTTCAAGTGTTTCGGGGGGAAGTGTCGAGAGAGCGCTGAAGCGGCACAAACCGCCAGCGACAAAGAGGAAGTGACATCAGCGACGAGGCCTAACCTCCATCAACTGTTTCAACAGACAGGAACAGAAACCACAGACACACACACATGTACACAACGACACACACACATATGTACACAAACACACACAAACATGTACACAAACACACACACAGACACATACACACACACATGTACACAGATGTACACAAATACACACACACATGTACACCCACATGTACACAAACACACACACACACGTACATAGACACACACACACACACGTACATAGACACACACACACACAAAGACACACACACACATGTACACAAAGACACACACACATGTACACAAAGACACACACACACACGGGAACATGGCGTGGTGATACACATACGTCTGTCTCAAAACTTAGTCCTACATGTATCAACAAATGCGCATGTTGGTGTGAATTTATGTGTGTGCCATTATTACTACCAAATGTAATAATTGTGGAATATTACTAAAATGAGCTGTACAGTATGTGTATGAACCAAGCATCTCACTGTAATGTACCTGTACTTTATTTGTGACAATAAACTAACTACTACTTGTCATAATCACGGCGAGAGCCTTCTTCACTCCTCCTCATCCTCCCCCCACATTCACCACGGCAGCCCCACACCTTCTTCACTCCTCCTCATCCTCTCCCACATTCACAATGGAAGCCTCACACCCATATATGGGCAGCACCCCTTCACACACTGTCAAGCTCCTCACTCAACACGGCTGTGCCTCATCTCCTGATTCACACGCTGCCAGGCACCTCACTCCACACAGCTGTACCTCATCCCCTGATCAGCAAGACACTACATCTACCGGCAGATTCTGACCAGACCTCATCGTGGTGTTATTCTAGTTACTAGGGCTGTCCCCGACTAAGGATTTGGATAGTCGACTATGATTGGCCAAAATTTGCCGATTAGTCGACTAAAAAAAAGAATAAGAAAAAAAATATTAATATTTTTATATATTTTTTTTCATTTTGGCTGTGGGGGGGGGGGGGGGGGGGGGGGGGGGTGCTTAATGTCTGAAGGAGTCGACTGAAGGCTTCTTGTCCTCTGCAAAAGCATGCAATTGGTCCACTGATGGATACATCTTGATATTTGTCTAGGCTAGTGTTCATTAGAGGGTGAAATCCTCTTTCAGTGCCTCTGTGCCTGTTTTCGTAGGCAGTTAGCCTCTGGTATGCGCGCCATTAGCGTTAGCCACTGGGAGTGCACCTGTCCTCACCCCCCAAGAACATTCTAACCCCTGTCTGTTGCACATTCCTGCCTGTTCAACTGTCTGCTTGGGGAATACTATTAAAACACCCTAAAACGCTCCCTTCTCTCTTCTCCTGTGTTCAGCTATTGGGCTCTGCCTAAACCCATTCTCACACTACTACACGTACACAAAGACACACACACACATGTACACAAAGACAGACACACAAACACACACAAAGCATAAATGCACACAAGTCAGGTGCATCGCTGCTCTCACATGCTATAACACACACACACACACACACACACCCACACTACACACAAAGCAGTATCAACAGTGCTTCTCCGGTGATTTGTATCGTGACAAAAGTAGCACCGATCACTCTTCTTCGTTGGTGCTATAAATAAATAGCACCCGCGGGAATCAAGACAACCGGCGTAGCAGCGATCTACATGCCTGAACTGAATCAACACGCCCCCCCCCCCCCCCCCTCTCTGGAAACAGCTGGCCCGGACGCCACCCCCCTGCTCGCTGTGCTGATGCACCATGGGAAAATATCATCCACGGGAGATTATGGCATTACACCCCCCCCCCCAAATCCTACCATATTAAAGATTTGCCTGTGTAAGCCGCAAGGTAAGCTAAGCAGGGCCCTCCCCCCCTCCCTCCCTCCCCCCTCGCAGGGGGGCCGGGCTGACCCACTTCCCAAGCAGGTTAGGGATTAGCTGAAGTTCTACGGGCTGCTGGCGGAGAGGACGAGACAGCCCCTCCCCCTCCTGCTCCTCCTCGTCAGCTGACTGGCACAGGCATCATCACAGGGAGAATATCAAAGGAAAACAGCTTAGTCAGACACACACACACACACGCACACAATACACTCACTCACTCACACACACACACATACATATATTCAGAAAGACTTAACGCCTGAAGCTAAACAAAACCCACCAGAGAGAGAGAGAGAGAGAGAGCGTGTGAGGAGAGAGAGAGGGAGAGAGACAGAGACAGACTGAGGGAGAGAGACAGAGAGAGAGAGAGAGAGAGAGACAGAGACAGAGACAGAGAGAGAGAGAGAGAGAGAGAGAGAGAGAGACAGACAGACAGACAGAGAGAGAGAGAGACAGAGACAGAGACAGAGAGAGAGAGAGAGAGAGAGAGAGAGAGAGAGAGAGAGAGAGAGAGAGAGAGAGCGTGTGAGGAGAGAGAGAGGGAGAGAGACAGAGACAGACTGAGGGAGAGACAGAGACAGAGAGACAGAGACAGAGACAGAGACAGAGAGAGAGAGAGAGAGAGAGAGAGAGAGAGAGAGAGAGAGAGAGAGAGAGAGCGTGTGAGGAGAGAGAGAGGGAGAGAGACAGAGACAGACTGAGGGAGAGAGACAGAGACAGAGAGAGAGAGAGAGAGAGAGAGAGAGAGAGAGAGAGAGAGAGAGAGAGAGAGAGAGAGAGAGAGAGAGAGAGAGAGAGAGAGAGAGAGAGAGAGAGATGGTGGGAACAGATCCTGGATCAGTGTTATGTTCTACTACTTGTCTGTAGAGTCCAGGTCTCTGTGTTCACCCTCCCCGCTCCCTGCTTTATGTTCTGCCTACACTGTAAAAACTCAGCATCCTCCTGGTCACTTTTAAACTATCAAAAACGAACTAATTTTGTTCAACTAAAACTGTGTAAAATGCAATTCATAAATGGTTCAAATTCATTGAATTCGGCTCAATTCGATTTCAAACAGCACATGGCCTCTTTTTTCTTATGTATAAGGTTACTAATAATTATTTAATAAATATTAATGAACCCCAATCACAGTTTTTACAGTGTACTTGTGTGTAGAGAGTCAAGGTCTATTTACCCTCCACGCGCCCCCAAGCTGCATGAGCAGCAGGGTCAATGCACTTTCAAAATCAATGAATTCAACAAGTGGATTTTCTTTTGGAAACAGGGCTGGGTAAAAATATCAATATTTAATTTGATAAATTATCGTTTATCGTTTATCTGTGTTATCGTGTTGTTGTGTTTTTTTCTTCTTCTTTTTTTTACAGGTATCGTGAATCATGACAGACAATTTAGTTGACTACGTTTTATGGAAAAAAAAATTATAATAATAAATCAAGATTAAAGGTGCTATTGGTAACATTGAGCCACTAGATGTCCCACTAGAGCAGTGGCATGTCAGCATGTCTCAACTAGCAGCACGTTTGTCCAATCAGGTGCCTTCCACATGGGGAAATGGGAAGTAGGGTAGTGCATGCACGCAACATTAATTTTGGACCCACCAAAACCTTTAATAATAAATCAATAATTTCTTTGGGGGAAAAGCAATACTTTTATTATGCATGTATTCACCTTTCAAAAAGCTCTGTGGATGTATTTTCTTTTATGGTTCTACATATTTTTTCCCCATCTATAGCACCTTTAAAATAATATTTAGAATGAATACAATTATTTCTGAAATATTTGAGAATTTCTCACAGTTTCAGTTTAATGCTGTATTGCACTTCCCATCACCATGCAGTATGATATGATGGTCGCCGAATGGATTCAGTGACATGTGATTACACAGCTATTGTGATATTTTGGGTCCTCCTGACGCATCATTTTAGAAACCAGGGTGTAAAGGATTCCTTAAACGAACACGCCAACATTTTGGGAAATTAGCTTACCGTCTTCTCCAGAGAGAGACAAGAAGATAGATACCAGTCTCCTCTCTGTGTTCAGTAGAAAGCTATCTGGTTGCACGTTAGCCTAGCTTAGCACAATGAATGGAAGCGGACAGTGGCGGTTAGCTTTCGGGAGAGGTGTTAGTTGGACAATGCCTAGGCTAACCGGCACTGTCCGAAGACAAGACAGACTGTGGAGAAGACGGTAAGCTAATTTACCAAAATGTTGGCGTGTTCCTTTAATAATCATGATCATGTGCACGTTCTGAGGCACGTCTCTCGGTTGTCCTCGCTGCCTCTGTCTACTAGTGTTTCTGTTAAGGATTGCAATCCATTCCAAGAGATAGAAGTAGAGATAGAAGTGACCTAAATAATTATGGCACAATCTCCAAAACGATCCCGTCTAGCGAGATTCCTGGAATCATTGGTAAATAACAAACTCTTAAGCATTTCTCTCATATCCCTCTGTATTAACCCTTTCACTACCACACTACAGACGGTTAACCTTTCACTACCACACTACAGACGGTTAACTACTACTTTAGTTGTGAATGATATAGAGGCTTTCCTTCCCTCTGGTAACACTCACTCTCTCTCTCTCCTTCTATCACCCCCCCCCCTCTCTCTCTCTCTCTCTCTCTCTCCCTCCTTCTCACCTCCCTCTCTCTCTCTCTCTCCTTCTATCACCCCCTCTCTCTCTCTCTCTCTCTCTCTCTCTCCTTCTATCACCTCCCACTCTCTCTCTCCTTCTATCACCTCTCTCTCTCTCTCTCTCTCTCTCTCTCCCTCTCTCTTTCTCCCTCCTTCTATCATCTCCCACTCTCTCTCTCTCGCCTTCTATCATCTCTCTCTCTCTCTCTCTCTCCTTCTATCACCCCCCCCTCTCTCTCTCACTCTCTCATGTGGCTATTCATAACTGCACTAGTGGCAGTGTTGTAGTACTTGAGTGTGAGTCCTGGACTGATTTTCAGGACTCGTAACTCGACTTGGACTTGAGCACTGATGACTTGGACTTGGACTCGGAAGGTGCAGACTCGGACTCGGACTTGCTAATTGGAAAAGGGCGCGTGGCCCAATACTAGGAATCTGTTCCTGGTGTTTTGTACACTATGTCTACATCGATACAGCCAAGTAACATAATACATCTCTCCCACAACATTCTATTGATTTGCTGAAGCTAGCGTCGTGATACTCTTCACGGTACGACATCAAGGCTTTTAATGGCAGACAATATGATGACATTGTGTCAAACGATGGCCTTAAAAATGGAACAGTCTGACTGGCCTTAAATGTCATCCTGTAACTTACGGCACAATAACCGTTTTAATCTCGATGATCTTGTTTTCATGATCGTGGGAAGACAAAACCCTAATTGAAATTGAAACTTGATTAATCGCCCCAGCCCTAGTACATTCCTAGTATCAAATCACTAGACTTAGGGGTGATATTATTGTGCTTGGGGTAATATCATCGTATCACGGCATGGTAATATAATCCTGGGACTTCCCTGCTGTTTCCCACGTCGACCTGTAACTCAGCTAAGGGAAAGTATCAGACTGGGATTGCCCAGAGCATCTTAACTCATGGGAAAGTAGGCGGCGGACAAGCTTTTCCAAAAGCATCTTAACCAAAAGTCTAAATTTCATATTTATCGTTTGTTTTCTTTTAAAGTAAAAGGAACAAAGTTCAGCCAAGGTGCTTTTTGGAAACTCCATGCAGTCGGGTCTCTAAACACGGTGAGATACGGCAGCTTAGGACAAGCTGTGTCCAGGCTGAGTAAGTGTCTGCTGTGGAAAGTCTGTCCGTGGCCCATATCCATAGGTGTAGATAATAGATATCCTTATCTACCTTATCTATATTTAAAAAACAATTCAAATCTAATTTAATTTCATCATAAATCATCAACACATTAAGTTACTCCTGTGCATCAGTGTTACATCTACTGTATGGCTGCTTGTTCTTTTTCTTCATTATATACTGTTCATATGTTATTCTCCTCTCCTTTGCCTTCTTGTACTTCTACAAAATAAAAATTGTTCTTGTTACTCATTCGTGTCAATCTACCATGTTTTCGCTATTGTGTCTGCCTTATGTCTCTGATCTTGTTTTGAGTTTATTTTCTAGACCATGTTTACATGTATTCTTTTTTTTTATCCACTTTTTCTTCCCATTTTTCTATTTCTCTCCCATCCCAATTTCGTATATCCAATTCTCCCCTCCCCTGTCTTGAACGTTGCTAGACTATGCCTCCCACAGGTCGGTTGTAGTGAGGAGAGAAGCCTTGCATCACGTGTCCCCTCCGGTACACGAGGAGGCAGCCTGTCGCATCTTTTCACAGCAGCAGCTCGAACTCTCAGTGGCGAGGAGTAACGCGTGGGAGGCTCACGCTGCCCCCGCTACTTCCTGCTTCCGTCGCACCGGCGTCACCAAACCGACCTGTAGGAGTCGCTGTCCACAACGTCAAATCCCCACCCACCGGCTTTCCCACCCTCTAACACTTGCCAATTGTGTTAGTATGAACGACCGGCCAGCCGGTAGCAACGCAGAGAGCTGGGCTCGAACCCAGCGTCTCCTGCGTTAGAGGCGAGCGCCTTGCCCACTGCGCCAATCAGCCGCCCGGTCATGTTTACATGTATTTCGTTCATATATGTTTATGGACAATGGGATGGGAGTGGAACTTTGTACAAGCCCTTTGGGCTTCGATCCCTCCTAGCACTGTTTTATAAAAAATAGCTAAATAAATAAACTAAACTAGGTTTAAGGGGGGCTGCAGGGGTCATGTCCCCCTCAATATTGAGAAGAGGTCAATGTGTCCCCCTCAATAAATATAGCTAATATGAAAGACAACCCCCTCCCCAAAAGAGGTACAAAAATAAATAAAGGGGGTCAAAACATTTATATATCCTTCTCACCTGTAATATATAATAATACAGGAGAACACATTTTGAAAGCAATACAGAATGAGCCTTACTGCATCATATTCCACTATATCTGTGTCAGCGGGTACCTGCATGTTGTCCTTTCCTTTACATAAATTATAATAATATCGATCTCGAGATTATGAATCGATAATCACTCATTCAAATGAACATCGATTCAGACCTTTTGAACCCACAGCCCTAACGCCGATATCCAGCATCACCGCCCTGAGTCTGGTGTGAAACTGCATCCGAGTGAAACACACTCTGGGATACTAACCTCCACTGTAGCACTCAACACTTTGATGAACATTGTTACTCAGCTGATAGAGTTGTGCCCTTCCTGATGACTTGTCGCTTTGGATAAAAGCGTTCTGCTAAATGACTAAATGTAAATGTTTACAGTTTATTATGCCACCTATGCAGCTCGTTTATTTTGTCCATTCTCTGCCTCTGCCACAAATGTATGTCTTAGTTATAAGGTTGGGCACATGGCTTGGTCCGGCACAGAGACCGTGCCGTGCGGTGCTGCTTCAGGGGCTTTGGAAGGGTCTCTCTCTGGTACAGAGACGGTGCTGCTTCAGGGGCTTTGGAAGGGTCTCTCTCTGGTACAGAGACGGTGCTGCTTCAGAGGCTTTGGAAGGGTCTCTCTCTGGTACAGAGACGGTGCTGCTTCAGGGGCTTTGGAAGGGTCTCTCTCTGGTACAGAGACGGTGCTGCTTCAGAGGCTTTGGAAGGGTCTCTCTCTGGTACAGAGACGGTGCTGCTTCAGAGGCTTTGGAAGGGTCTCTCTCTGGTACAGAGACGGTGCTGCTTCAGGGGCTTTGGAAGGGTCTCTCTCTGGTACAGAGACGGTGCTGCTTCAGGGGCTTTGGAAGGGTCTCTCTCTGGTACAGAGACGGTGCTGCTTCAGGGGCTTTGGAAGGGTCTCTCTCTGGTACAGAGACGGTGCTGCTTCAGAGGCTTTGGAAGGGTCTCTCTCTGGTACAGAGACGGTGCTGCTTCAGGGGCTTTGGAAGGGTCTCTCTCTGGTACAGAGACGGTGCTGCTTCAGGGGCTTTGGAAGGGTCTCTCTCTGGTACAGAGACGGTGCTGCTTCAGGGGCTTTGGAAGGGTCTCTCTCTGATACAGAGACGGTGCTGCTTCAGGGGCTTTGGAAGGGTCTCTCTCTGGTACAGAGACGGTGCTGCTTCAGAGGCTTTGGAAGGGTCTCTCTCTGGTACAGAGACGGTGCTGCTTCAGGGGCTTTGGAAGGGTCTCTCTCTGGTACAGAGACGGTGCTGCTTCAGAGGCTTTGGAAGGGTCTCTCTCTGGTACAGAGACGGTGCTGCTTCAGGGGCTTTGGAAGGGTCTCTCTCTCTGGTACAGAGACGGTGCTGCTTCAGGGGCTTTGGAAGGGTCTCTCTCTGGTACAGAGTGCTTTATTAAAGAGCGGCGGCAAGGAGTTTACAAGCCAGAGCAGATGTTACCATGACCGAGGCCTCCCTCTCTGTGTCTGTGTGTGCGTGTGCGTGTGCGTGTGTGTGCGTGTGTTCTGTACAACAAGTCATCAGGAAGGGCACAACTCTATCAGCTGAGTAACAATGTTCATCAAAGTGTTGAGTGCTACACTGCCCTGTCAAGGCAGACCGCAGTAACTTCAAAAAAGTGAAACTGAGAAAAATGGCTTTAAAGTTTTTTGACTTGCCATCCAAAATGTGTTCTAGGTAGATAGATGATAGTACCCAGATTTAACATGTATTAATGAAGTAATCTTTAGGCATACAAAAATATGACATAATTATTTTAATTAACCCCCAAAAAGCAGATACTGCACTCTGCTGCACAGTTCCCTTAAATAATTATACAGGTAATGTACAGGCAAAGTGCAGTAACTTCAAATACAATGTTGTTTTCCC
This sequence comes from Notolepis coatsorum, assembly GCF_963971535.1. Lineage (NCBI taxonomy): Eukaryota > Metazoa > Chordata > Actinopteri > Aulopiformes > Paralepididae > Notolepis > Notolepis coatsorum. The sequence goes on along the minus strand of NC_140174.1, from coordinate 120,408,182 downwards.
TCCAGCTTTCATAACTTAACCTAGCCATTTTATTTGGATCATCATCATTCCAATATATTCAGGTGTTAAATTTCATTTTCAAAATGGCTAGGCACTTTGCCTGTACATTACCTGTATAATTATTTAAGGGAACTGTGCAGCAGAGTGCAGTATCTGCTTTTTGGGGGTTAATTAAAATAATTATGTCATATTTTTGTATGCCTAAAGATTACTTCATTAATACATGTTAAATCTGGGTACTATCATCTATCTACCTAGAACACATTTTGGATGGCAAGTCAAAACACTTTAAAGCCATTTTTCACTGTTTGGAAGTTACTGCGGTCTGCCTGGTTTTTGAGTGTGATTTTGTAGTTACTGCAGTTTTTAAAACCCCATATCTCCAAAACTGAGCGACATTAACATCTGAAACTTGGTCACAAGATAAAACATTTATTGACAAGTTCAATTTCACTCATAACTAAATTCTGACTTTTTTTGAGTTACTGCGGTTTGCCTTGACAGGGCAGTACAGTGTAGGTTAGTTTATTAGGACAAGTGCATGACAGTAAGGTTAGATATTATTTTTTTTTATATTTTTTTGAATTTTTTCAGATAATGGTTGAAGAAGTGCGTCTTTAGTCGACGGCGAAAGATTGGACGGGTTTCGGCTGTCCTAACTGTCCTTTCACTACCACACTACAGAAGGTTAACCCTTTCACTGCCACACGACAGCAGGTTAACCCTTTCACTGCCACACTACAGAAGGTTAACCCTTTACTATCACACTACAGACGGTACAGCGCTGCAGCTGCGTGTGTGCATGTGTGTGCTAGGTTCAAACGTTCGGACCTTCGTTCATTACGTTGGCATTCGAATTCTAAATCAACATTTGAATAAAAAAATTTCGTTTGTTTTATGTGTCTATTCATTCTGTTAAACCAATGGGTTTTTTCTTCACAGTTGCAGATTAGGCTACACTAATATTATAGTATTAAAAACTGATGAGTTATATTCATTAAAGAAAGTTGATTTTATAAAAAATAAATACTCCTTTAATCAGATTAATCACTTTATTCAAATTGAGGATTTAGTTTGAGGATATTTATAAAAAAAACGCTATTTTGAATATTTTTCTTTTCGAATTTAAAAAAAAATTAAAAACGAAGGTTCGAACGTCTGTTCGGAAAAACCCTGACGAAGTTTGAAGCCCAAAAGCAGGTGTGTGTGTGTGTGTGTGTGTGTGTGTGTGTGTGTGCGCGTGTGTGTGTGTGTGAGAGGAGGAGAGGAACTCACCACGGTGAGGCACATGGATGCAGAGGCGTTGGAGTTGGAGCGACTGTGTTGTTGAGACGAGCCATGGGTGCTGCTGAAGTGACGCCGGATCTCCGACGAAGAGTGTCTGCAACCAATCACAGAGAGAGAGAGCGATGATGACGAGGGTCTACAACCAATCACAGAGAGAGAGATGATGATGATGAGGAGGGTCTTGATTGATTGAAAGCTTTATTAACAGATTGCAGAATGGGTACAATACAGTACAGCTCAATACACACAATTGTTAAGGGAATGCAGACCAGAGAAAGACTTTCGTCTTGTTTACATCAGGGTCCCCCATTTTCAATTCATCAGGACATATATGACATACATGACATACAGATAGTCAGTACTGCTACATCTATACATTTATGACATACCAGATTTGCAAATACAGTACTGTTTGTGATACAGAAGGAGTCAGGAAAAGGGAGTATATACATTTGACATAGAAACTGTACATTGGAGGAGGTTGGGTGGGGGGGGGGTTGGGTACACTGGGATATTGACAACCATACTGGGTAATCTACATTGGAGGTGGTTGGGGGGGGGGGGGGGGGGGGCCGGGGGGCACACTGTATAAACAAGCAAAACTGTACATTGAGGGGGGTGGGACGGACACTGTACAGACAAACAAAATTGTACATTGGACTATTGACAAAACCATACTAGGTAAATGACTGTACATTGGAGGGGGTTGGGTTAGGATATTTACAGGGGCCAGTGTTGAATTGCAGTCTCCCGTAGGTGTCCCTTGAGAGAGGTTTTGAAAGTGGTTTTGAAAGTCTACAACCAATCACAGAGAGGGAGTCAAGTCAAGAGTCAAGAGTCACTTTATGAGACTTCTGGTTTTGAGATGTGTGGGTAGGCAACCATTGTGAGAGCTCCCGGTCAAACAATATCGAAAAAGGGAAGTAAAACTGTCTAAAACAAAATAAAAATTGACAATTCAAGGATATAAGAGAAAAGGAAGGATGACTACGAGAAAGAGGACCCCAGAAGACGTGCAAACACTGGAGGAAAGATCTCGACACGAGGAAATGGCGGAAGAGGTAGCTCAGACGAGCGTGACACAGGTAGACAGAGACGTGGAGCCCGCCTGGGTAGCGAGGCTACAAGCGAACATGCTAGCCAGCGTACAAGAGCTACGGGCTGACATACAAGCTGACATACAAGCTAACGCAAAGGCTATCCAAGCTGTACAAGATAGCATACAAGCTGGCGTACAAGCTAACACGCAGAACATGCAAGCTAGCGCGTTGACTAGCCAGCTAGTCAACATCTAACTAAGAGCTACAAACTAGCATACAAGCTAGCATACAGGCTAACACCCCTTCCTGACATAGAGCGACACGAGCGAGCGAGCGAGAAAAAGTGATTAAAATGTATTCGTTTCAATCAGACTATCCTGACCTGCCGCGAGCGACAGCGAACTGAGCAGCGATGTCGTTCACCCCTCAAATATTCGCTCGCCGTGTCTCTAGTTGAGCGATTACGCGGCCGAGTCCCGCCCCTAAACACTTTTTATTGGTCGAGAATCGCAGGCTGCTTTGCCCCTGTGTGCTTCCAGGTAAACACACACACAGACACATTCGGACACGCGCCGCGTCATATCAGGACAGTGTCGCGCGCGATTTCGTCTCCAGTTGGCTCGCTCGCTGCCTGTCAGGAACCGGTGTAACGCAATGGCTATCCAAGCTAGAACGCGGATCATCCAGGGCAGCATCGATGGACTCAGGGAGGAGTTGGAGAAGGGTCGGGGAATACAAGCTAACGTGGCGGTGGAGCGCAGCGAGGCCTGGCCAGAGAAGGAGCTGCAAACTAACATGGAAGTTAACAAGATGAATGTGACGCAGCAAGGGGTACAAGCTAGTGAGGCCTGGGACCGCAGCGAGGCCTGGCCAGAGAAAGAGCTGCAAACTAACATGGAAGTTAACAAGATGAATGTGACGCAGCAAGGGGTACAAGCTAGTGAGGCCTGGGACCGCAGCGAGGCCTGGCCAGAGAAGGAGCTGCAAACTAACATGGAAGTTAACAAGATGAATGTGACGCAGCAAGGGGTACAAGCTAGTGAGGCCTGGGACCGCAGCGAGGCCTGGCCAGAGAAGGAGCTGCAAACTAACATGGAAGTTAACAAGATGAATGTGACGCAGCAAGGGGTACAAGCTAGTGAGGCCTGGGACCGCAGCGAGGCCTGGCCAGAGAAGGAGCTGCAAACTAACAAGGAAGTTAACAAGATGAATGTGACGCAGCAAGGGGTACAAGCTAACGGGACGTTGGACCGCAGCGAGGCATGGCCGCAGAAGAAGCTACAAGCTAACATGGAAGTTAACACTATGAAAATGAAGCAGCAAGGGATACAAGCTAACGGGACGTTGGACCACAACGAGGCCTGGTTGCAAGCTAACATGGCCAACACGCGGACTGGACTCGATGCAAAGCGGGGTGTTCGGAGGAGCATGGAGGCTGGTTTGGGAGAGGTGAAACGGACGGCCCCCGGGGGAGGGACAGGGAGACGCTGGATACAATCGGACCAACCAGGACTCTGGCACCGAGGTCGGCCGGACCATCCGCACACGAGATGCAGGCGCGGAGGCCGACCAGGCCGGCCGAGATACGAACACGGAGGCCCGAGCACCGAGCACCGAGAACAACCGGATCAGCCAGAACTCGAATAACGAAGTCTCACAGACCAAGCAGGACTCGAGCACTGAGGTCATACACACCGACCAAGACGCAATATGCATATAATTAGATAGTGAATGGAGGTTATGATTCGAGACACACAGACCACTGGGAATACAGACAAGGTAAACAGTACATTAGTTGGGAAAATTGGGACTTGATTCGGGACATATAATACAAATAACACATACTGGACTAAACTGTAGACACTAACACACATGACGCACAACTAAGCATATAATTAGATAGTGAATGGAGGTTATGGTTCGAGACACACTGCGGATAACACACAGACCACTGGGAGTCCAGATAAGGTAAACACATTAGTTGGGGAAATTGGGACTTGATTCGGGACATATAATACAAATAATACGTACTAGACTAAACTGTAGACACTAGCACACATGATACACAGCTAAGAGGACAGGGAACATGGGGAATCACATCCGGAGACCTGGCCGGGAGCTCTTCATATGTATGATCATATGAAGGATAAAAATTCAAATAAAATGTTGGACAATAGGGACATTGGAGAACCCCCACAGGGGATATCTCTGTCGTTATAGGAGGGGCCCTCTCCAGGAGAGCCTTTTAACAGGGTTAAAAAGAATTACCTGGGAAGTGCCAATTGTCTTTAGTCTTCTTTTATATTATTTCTTCAGAGTTATGTTAGAATAGCAGTTGCTTTAAAGGTGCACATGGACAAATATGAAGGACAAGAATTCAAAATGTTGGACATGAAGAGAGGCTTGGAGAATCTCCTTTGGGGGGTATCTCAGTCTCTGGGGGGGGGGGGGGGGCTTCTCCAGTGGGAGGGCTGATCCCCCCCCAAACCGCCAACCGGGGAAAGAGTGCGAACCATATAACCATTTATATTCATGTAACAGCAGGATATCTGGCAACACCACATATATATAGTATAGTATACCCAAATATCGGTTATCGAATATCTATAATATATAATAGGGATGCCCCGATCGATCGGCCACCGATCGTTATCGGCCGATAATCAGTATAAATATGCGATGGGTGATAATGCTTTATTTTCGCCGATCGTCAAATCCGATCGAAAAACATGATCCAATTCTGAGCGGAGATCTCACTCGCTGAGTTCTGTCTCAGACACACGGAGAGAGCAGCGGCGTCTGCTCCTCCTCCTCCTCCAGCCCCTCCCGCACCTGTGTACTGTAAACACTAGTCTAGTCTAGTGGGACACTGGGACCTCCGTGAGCTAACGTTACAAAATTACCCAGTCAACTATTCACTTTTAGTTTAATACATGATGAGGCATTGTGTAACCCTAACGGTATCTAGCCCGATAGCTACTGATAGCTCCTGATATCAACAAATGCTCCAGCAAGTCTAGTAGTGCATAATGGCTCACGTTAGCTCACGTTACCTTATATTAATATATATATATTTTTACTTAAAACTAGGCTACTTTTGCGTATAAAGTCATTATATTCCAAATAAAATAAGTCCCGAGACTCGTGCTGCTGCCGACTTTAAATCAAATAGGTGTCTGTGGGCAGTCGCCCGACATTAATAAACAACAGTCTGTTATAATCACATTTTTATGAGCTAACGAATTCCGTTATATTGGACATTTGTATTAATTATATCAAGCGAAGAACTGATAAATTTGGCAGAGAGAGACGGCAACATTATCGTGGGTTTGCGTGACGACTCTCTCTCTCTCCACCTCCCAATGACTTATTTGCGAGAGTATGTCGATGCAGAGCAGCAGATTCAGCTGTTATTGGCTCTTTTCTGGGGACCGCACAGCAGCGCCCCCCACCCAACATTGAATTGAAAATGGCTGAATTGGAGTACTGCATTGTGCTGCTGCTGCTCCGGCTCTGCAGCTTCACAAAAGTTCGCACACCCAGCACTAAGCTCTCGCTGACAACGTCGTTGTCATTATTAGAAGCAACGATGAAACAAATGTAATGATTGTTTCGTTCATCGCATAGGCTATTTAATTTTAGCCTATTTTAATACAATTCAAATAATCAAATTGTGCTTAGACTCAGGGAATTATTTTGCCGGTCAAATACCGGTAATTACCGGTAGGGATGCCCCGATCGATCGGCCACCGATCGTTATCGGCCGATAATCAGTATAAATATGCGATCGGGGAATTCCGATAATGAGTCATATTCGCCGATCGCGGAAACTGATCAAGTGGATATCTCACTCGCTTGTCTCAGACGCACAGGACCTGCAAACTGCTCCTCCTCCCTAGCCCCGCCCGTACCCGTGTAGAGTTTGTAAACAAAGAGGTGCGGCTCCTCTGGTCGAGTCTGTAGTGCATTCGACCTGCGGTAACGTTAGCCACCTAGCTATCGTCACTGTTTAAACAAAATTACCCAGTCAACTATTCACGTTTAGTAGGCATTGTCTAACGGTATTTAGCCGGCTAGCTACCGATAGCTCCTGATATCAACAAATGATCCAGAAAATCTAGTAGTCCATGTTCATACCTCCGGTAGCTTGCGTTAGCTTGCGTTAGCTGACGTTAGTTTACTGTTCAAAACGAAATGTCCCATTGAACTAAAGTTCTGTCTTAACGTCATCTAGCCGGCTAGCAGTAGCTACAGATAGCTCTTGATATCAATGTCTTGTAACATTGATTTAATGCGTATTCGAGCTGAGGGCATGTTGAATGTGAAATGACCAAAGCATAACGTTACCAATAGGGTCCCGCTGCAGCGCCGGAGAATCCTTTTGAGCTGGAGGCTACTAGAGTACACACAGAGAGTGGAGCTGTTTGCAGATAGCAAGCATTTTGACTTGTTGCGTGGTGGCGATGTCTCGCAGATAATACAAGTACAAGTCTAATTATATAATATATATATTTTATAAAAAAAAAAAAAAAAAAAACTTTTTATATAAAATAATTTTTAATTTCTTTTTAATCAAAAACGATCGGTATCGGCCGATATGGCTCACGACGATCGGTGATCGGTATCGGTGGCAAAAAACGTGATCGGGGCATCCCTAATTACCGGCTAACAAAAACGCTGAGCTACAGATAGCTCCTGATATCAATGTCTTATAACACTGATTCGATGCGTATTCGAGCTGAGGGCATGTTGAATGTGATCAATAGGGTCCAGCTGCAGCTCCGGAGAATCCTGGCTGCAGCTGGAGGCTACTCGAGTACACACAGACAGTGGAGCTGTTTGCAGATAGCAAGCATTTTGACTTGTTGCGTGGTGGCGATGTCTCGCAGATAATACAACTACAAGTATGATTATATAATATATATATTTTATTGAAAAAGAAAAAAATAATTATATAAAATAATTAATTTTTTATCAAAAACGATAGATATCGGATCTGTATCGGCCGATATGGCTCAAGACGATCGGTGATCGGTATCGGTGGCAAAAGACGTGATCGGGGCATCCCTAATATATAACAACCAAATATCAGTTATTTGAGAGAGAGATGATGAGGAGGGTCTGCAACCAATCACAGAGAGAGAGAGAGAGAGAGAGAGAGAGAGAGAGAGAGAGATAGATAGAGAGAGAGAGAGAGAGAGAGAGAGCGAGAGAGAGAGAGAGGGGGGGGGGGGAGACAGAGACAGAGAGAGAAAGAGAGGGGGAGACAGAGACAGAGAGACTCTAAATAGAGTGTACAGTGTAGAGTGTCTACAACCAATCACAGAGAGAGAGAGAGATGATACTCGCAAACAGGGGAGGAAATTAGGCCACTTTACTGGCCAAATGCTAGTATTTTTTACGTTTGGCTGGTAAAAAAAATCAGATACCTGCCAGTTGGCTGGTAAGCCAAAAAGTTAGTTTCCTCCCCTGCTGGCGAGTATACAAAAAAATAAAACATTCTGCAATCACTGCACTGGCAAACGGTGCGCGTCTTCTGAGTGTTCGCTTTAGTTGACAGTGCCACGAGAGCACTGCACAAGACCACCCGCGGACATATAATGTTTAATAAACGTTTGCGCAGTACTGGCCAACCCGCGGACATATAATAATAAAAGTCCCGCGGTACTAGGCTAGCCATCAGGAGCACTCGCAAACAGATAACGTTAAACACAGCAGAAGATGGAAAACAGACAGACTGACCAACGGGGAACTGCATCCAACCCTAGTACAACCCTTGAGTATAAGTTACTAAGGACACATTTAAATCACAGAGGTGTAATGTTAGTCTACTGGAACTGTATACAGTGGTTAGCTTCTAGTTAGCGTTTTAGCTATAGCTGCTTGCTAGCTAACGTTAGCCCCGTGTGCTCAAAGCAGCCAGCTAGGTGTATCTGTTATGACTATAATGTTTCCAAAAAAGCACCGGACTATGACGTAAGGTTAGACATTTTATTTCATGCTCAAAAGCCCCTGGCTTGCACATCGCAGTCACGAAAGGGGCTAGCTCAACCAGTGCACTGTGCACAACAGCACACCAACCCAACTGACGTTACCACAACACTTGACGGTACTTCACAGCACTGTCGTAAGACCACCGTGCTGTCTTAAAGGCACAGTGTGCCTACCCAGATGCATACACAACATTGACGCGGCTTGACATACAAAGAAGTAATTATCACAATTAGCGATTTTTTTGTCTGGTAAAAAATCTGTTTGGCTGGTAAAAAAAATCAGATACTCGCCAGTTGGCTGGTAAGCCAAAAAGTTAGTTTCCTCCCCTGCTCGCAAATCAATGTAATGAAGCCAAGTTTCTGAAAATCCAATGTGGCTTTACAGCAAATGGCAAATAAACTGACTGCCACAGAGCCTGACTAGCCCTGTACTGAACGTTTTAGATTGATAACGCTCTTACAGCAGAGCGGAGGGACTGGGAGACCCATGTTACTGACCAGACACTCTGTATCAGTGATGGCTGTTTACTGCAGAGTGGAGGGACTGGGAGACCCATGTTACTGACCAGACACTCTGTATCAGTGATGGCTGTTTACTGCAGAGTGGAGGGACTGAGAGACCCATGTTACTGACCAGACACTATATCAGTGATGTCTGTTTACTGCAGAGTGGAGGGACTGAGAGACCCATGTTACTGACCAGACACTCTGTATCAGTGATGGCTGTTTACTGCAGAGTGGAGGGACTGGGAGACCCATGTTACTGACCAGACACTCTATATCAGTGATGGCTGTTTACTGCAGAGTGGAGGGACTGGGAGACCCATGTTACTGACCAGACACTCTGTATCAGTGATGGCTGTTTACTGCAGAGTGGAGGGACTGGGAGACCCATGTTACTGACCAGACACTCTGTATCAGTGAGGGCTGTTTACTGCAGAGTGGAGGGACTGGGAGACCCGTGTTACTGACCAGACACTCTGTATCAGTGATGTCTGTTTACTGCAGAGCAGGAGGGACTGGGAGACCCATGTTACTGACCAGACACTCTGTATCAGTGATGTCTGTTTACTGCAGAGTGGAGGGACTGGGAGACCCATGTTACTGACCAGACACTCTGTATCAGTGATGTCTGTTTACTGCAGAGTGGAGGGACTGGGAGACCCATGTTACTGACCAGACACTCTGTATCAGTGATGGCTGTTTACTGCAGAGTGGAGGGACTGGGAGACCCATGTTACTGACCAGACACTCTGTATCAGTGATGTCTGTTTACTGCAGAGTGGAGGGACTGGGAGACCCATGTTACTGACCAGACACTCTATATCAGTGATGACTGTTTACTGCAGAGTGGAGGGACTGGGAGACCCATGTTACTGACCAGACACTCTGTATCAGTGATGTCTGTTTACTGCAGAGTGGAGGGACTGGGAGACCCATGTTACTGACCACACACTCTGTATCAGTGATGGCTGTTTACTGCAGAGAGGAGGGACTGGGAGACCCATGTTACTGACCAGACACTCTGTACCAGTGATGGCTGTCGAAATGTAGGTATATTATTCTAACATGTCCACAGGGATGCACCAATATGAAATTTTGCGACCAATACCGATTGTTCAACTAACACAATCGGCCGATACCGATACCGATATTTGTGGCAATTATTTTTTTATTACAATTTATTATTATTCTTTTTTGACTTTTTATGAAACTACTGTATATTTGTATGTCTCTAAATGTTTTGATGAATTGAAAATGGAGGACCCTTATGTAAAAAAGCCGAAAGTCTTTTTCTGGTCTTCATCCTCCAGTCTTAGCACTGTTGTTGTATTGAGCTGTACTGTATTGTACCCATTCTGCAATCTGTTAATAAAGTTTTCAATCAATCAAACAGACAAATGTATAGAAAAGCTTTTATTATAACCATATAACAAACAATTATATTATTGTTTATGAAAATGTTTTAGCCCCATTATGCTTGACTATTATTTTAGGCATGGAAAAGGGCTGTCTTAAATACTTAGAAGCTTCGAAGCTTCGTTCGATGGCACAAGCTTCGAACATTA